>NW_025174854.1:0-1938 GCF_004010195.1 Chiloscyllium plagiosum | reverse complement strand
TAGAACTATGATTACCTTTTAAAAAAAAAATCCATCTGTTTCACTGACATCCTTCAGGGAAGGAAATCGTTTTTGTTATCCAGTCTGGTCTACATGTGACTACAGGCCCCCAGTAATGGTCTCACAAGCCACTCAGTTCAAGTGTGGGACAAGAAATGGTGGCTTTGCTATTAGATTAGATTAGATTAGATTAGATTACTTACAGTGTGGAAACAGGCCCTTCGGCCCAACAAGTCCACACCGACCCGCCAAGCGCAACCCACCCATACCCCTACATTTACCCCTTTAACGTAACACTACGGGCAATTTAGCATGGCCAATTCACCTGACCTGCACATCTTTTGTGACTGTGGGAGGAAACCGGAGCACCCGGAGGAAACCCACGCAGACACGGGGAGAATGTGCAAACTCCACACAGTCAGTCGCCTGAGTCGGGAATAGAACCCGGGTTCTATTAATGCCCACTAACTTGAAAGAAGAAAAAAAGAAAGAAAATTTAAAAATTTTCCTGCGATATTGACAGCATCACGGATCACTGTTGTTGATAGAAGGAAAAACGGTAAGGAAAGGCCAACGGTAAATATACAACCTGTAGGACACCAAACCTTCAGAAGGACAGCCTCCAAACTACTCCCCCACTCATTTGTTACATGTAGAATGTTGAAGAAAAGAATAAGAATGGGGGTACTGCTAATGACCATCAAGGGGGTTCCTTTACTTCAAACAATACCCAATTCACATTTCCACATGTTAGTCCTAACGTAGTTAATGCAGATAATTTGATAACTAGGAGGACTTTCCTTTCCTCACAGCCTCAATTTTAACCTAAAGTTCAGATAACTGCTATCGTCACACGGCTGACGGAAGGCACTTGGCATCCAGATAAAGTACATATGATAATTAGTTTAAAATGTGGGAATACAATTTAACAAATTGTGTCAAAAGTACAGATTTTTCTGGAATAACTCAATCCCATGAAGTACTAAAGAGTTTGTCATAATCAGAATTAATTGACTTGGTTAGAAAGTATGTTATTTTTTGTTTTGAGCAAACAGTACAATACGTGAAGATACAGATTGCACCAATTAGAGATTTAAATAAAATAATCTTGAAATAATGAACATAATATCTACAAAAGGATGAACTACTTGCAAACTCTAAGCAGGATGCTCTCAATCAGGATCTCTTTTAACAAAGCCAGACGGTCACAAAAAAAATTATTCTCTACTTTAATGTGCTTCATTGCTGCACATTTTTAACTTTGGAAAGAAAAATTGTTAAAATAGCACATGCTGTCAAGTGATCAGGGTAGTGGGTCTTGATGAATTAGTGAGACTGCAGGAACTAAATTAACACCATTCATTAACCGGAGGTTGTTTGGCTTCAAATGTGTGAAAGTGAATTCAACTCCCTCATCCTGCTGACTAACTCTTCAAAACCAATTCTCCTGATCAGTGGATTAGAACTGACTGTTGAAAAGAGAACATTTAAACATCTTATCAAATAAATTGATTTTGGAGAGGGGCATGAAAATTAAAGCACACAGGATTAAAAGTGGTGTCTCCCAGAGCAAAGCCTGATTGGTTTTGCACTTACACAAGTCATTTGGTCTTGCCACAAAATGAATGATGGAAAGTTTGCTGATATAAAAATAAACAAAGCATAGAATAAAGTCAGTGTGAAAAAGATACAGAGGCAGAAAGCACAGTGAGCAGAAAGGTGTCAGATGTAGTCCAATGCTTAGAAGTGAAGTAATAAAGTAAACCTTAAACAGCGAGACACTTCAAACTGAAGGAAGAGAGCTGCAGAGACATTAGCATTTACTGAGGAGAAGGAAGGGCAAGTGGTCCATAAAGAATGAAATTGTGAGCATTACAATAAATGTAAATGCCAGAAAATTATATTACATATTTAAAATTGGTTCAAACGTCTTGGCTT
>NW_025174853.1:0-1938 GCF_004010195.1 Chiloscyllium plagiosum | reverse complement strand
TCTGAGAGGAACCTTGGGCAATTTCTACAGTGCATCTTGTCTGTGGTAAACACCACTGCTACTGAGTGTGGGTGGTGGAAACAGAGAATGTTTGTGACTGTGGTGAGGAACAAGCTGCACTGCAAGTTAATTCTACTTCATTATGGAGAACATAAGTACTTGCCATCATCATCAATCCATTTCGCAGCTGGACATCCACTGATTATACAGATGTGGTGTACAAGTCTGTCAGTTGCTCAAATGACCATGAACTTTTAACTAGATTCACCTTTTCACGGGTATTATTCTGAGAGACCTCACGCGACTGTTCCACTTTCTCATCAACATTTCATCTGTAAAAACTGGGAACTAGTTGATGGACACAGATTGTGCTACAGATGGTTAAACACAGCACAGTGTCAGTTACTGCACACTGATTCTAATTGGATTTATGCATGTGCTTCTCTGAATGTGTGTGTCTGCATTATCGTATTCCTGTCTCTGTGATTCTGTGTGTGTCTACCCATCTATCTCTGTCTGACTATCTGTGCCTATGTGAGTGTATTTATGTCTCATTGTGTGTATTAGTGTGTGTCTCCATGTTTATGTATCTCTGTGTCTGTACTCTGTGCAACGGGCTCTCTGTTGTCTTCTGGATTGTAACAATTGAAATGGGGTTTAAATCCCAATCTATCTGTACCTCTATGTGTGTGTGTGTGTGTTTTGTCCCTGTCTCTCTGTGTTTGTGACAGACGGAAATACGTACAAATACTCAGACACAATCACATATACAGAGAGATGTGCAGAGACTCCTGCAGACAGAAGGACAAATTTCGACTTAGAGAGACACACGTGCACGTGCAGTCACACAGACATGCTCACACAAGCACACAGATGTTGATGGAGATAGCAAAAGTGATACCAGTAGAATTTCCTAAAACTAAATGAGAAATTAATAGATTTTTTTGAATTGTTTGACTTTACAGGAAATTTGACCACAATTTTCGCTGGACAGCTGGACCTTTAACAAGTTTTTGAACGAAATAAGAGAAAGGTGGTTTAGTTATCAGAGTGCGAAGTTAATGTTGAAAGGATAAAAGCAATTTGAACGGGTGAACCTATTTTGGCCATCCCTGTGTTTTCCAGTCTTTTCAAAATGGCCGCTGGTGCTTCTGAATTGGGTCGAAGTGCTTTCTTGTTCCAGGATGATGAATTAGGAATTGAGAACCTGGAGGATATTTCTATTAGAATTAATACCAATCATTGGAAAAGTCCTCTTCCATAGGAAAGGGGACTTTGGGATTGCTGTTAGATCTTCAGCACTTCGAAGACCACCCAACAAAGATCAATGAAATACAAAATTACATAGATTGTAATCCACTGGCCTTCTTTAAAAGTTTCAAATTAACAATGCAAGATACTTCAATGGTGTAGTTTGTTGTAACCGTTTTATTATACACATCACTAGAAAACCTATTGTGAATTCAGATGTATTGTCCTAAAATACAAATGGTGAATACGTAAAAGCTTTAAGAAATGCGAAGGTTGCATAACATTGCAAGAAGGGAGAAAGAATAAATAGACTGCACTTTTTAAAAAAATTGTGCATCATGTATTTTGCAAGAAAATGCGTTTTTGAAATGGCATTTTAGTTTTCTCAGGGCGAATACATATAAAAAAAACATTTTTTGAAAGAATTGAATTTAATTGTGGACTAAAATGTGAAAAGAGTGACCTAACAAACAGATCGTAAGTGGAGGATGGCTGCACGTTTTGACAGCAATTCACCTGAGAATGACACAATAATTGAAGTGTGATTGGAGATGAACCGAGTTATACACAGATGCAACTTTGGTTTGTAACAAGGAGCTCATTGATGATTGGCCACTAATTCACCAATGACAAAGGAGATCTGCTGCCAGCAATGGTGTGATTGTTTCTCAGGCAACTAAACAGCTT
>NW_025174852.1:0-1938 GCF_004010195.1 Chiloscyllium plagiosum | reverse complement strand
ATGCTTTTCCACCATATGAAAAAGATCAGTAGGAAGTTATGATCTTGTTGCATGTTTGTGCCATATCTAATGTCTCCACAAAATCATTAGATATATAGAGGTCCACAGCACAAGAAAAGACTGTTTGGGCCATTGAGATTGCCTGGGTCAAAATCAAGCACCAAGTTATTCAGCACTTGGCCTATAGTCTTGTATGCCTTAATATTAAAGTGCACAACTAAATATTTCTTAAATGTTATGAGGATTTCTGCCTTTACCATTCTTGGAAGCAGTGAGTTCCAGATTCCCACCACCCTCTGGGTAGGTCTTTCTTTCCCCTCTAACTTACTGTCCTGTACCTTAAATGTATGTCACCCTTGTCATTGATCCTTCCTGCAAGAAGAAAGGGTCCTTACTGTCTACCCTATCTATGCTCCTAATAATTTTACTTATCTCAGTCTCCTTTTTCTGCTGTCCAGTACAGAAGCATCACTCCCATAATGTGAATTCTAGAACTGCACATAGTACTCAAATTATTTTTCAAATAATAACTATTAATCTGAATATTTTCCAAAGGCGATGAACATTTTATTTTGTGCTTCACAAGAATAATTTGGGTTTTTGATAAATACTACACAGAAATGCAACCTCCACCTCTCTCATCAAGCTCCATATCTTGGGCAAGGATTTGGGAAGTACAAAATATAAATTTCATTATGCAAATATTTGTCTTAATTTGTGAAAACTATGGGTAGGCTGATGGTGCTTGTCATTATTTTAATGCAAATGCCACACAAATTCTGCCAGGGTTAGGTACACAATTAAACATGTAAGTTGACAGGTTGCTGTCAGGAGTGGGTGTAGCTGTGTATCAGCTTTGCAAAAGCAGGATCTCGTGGTTTAACTTTTTATTCAAATGTGTTGAGTGACATGAATTTCTTGTATGAAGTCAAGTTGCCACAGAAAGTTAAGTCAAGCCTTAAGTATCTTGTTAATAGTGTAATTAATGTTCGGTACTCCCAGTGCATCTGTCTGGCAAGAAAATTAACTATTATGACTGCATATTGCTAAAAAAGACACTTTGTTGAAGATTTTCATCTGGCACTCTTTAGATCAATTTGGGGGAAAACCAACCTCACGTTGTATGATAGGATAGGGCTGATTGGTGATAGGATTTTGGTGGAGACATTGTCATGAAGAATGCACCTATTAATAATGATTGACAGTTAACTGCCATGCATTGTTTTCATATTTCAAACCAGCCAGGTGGACACTGGACAAGGCATTGTTCTAACAAATGAACTAGCAAGTAGCTGTCACTTATTTTGTTGAGTTTATATATACATGTACATGTTCTTTCTGTCTGCAGTGAACAGGTTCTTGTGTATTAATATATGTAGCATCAAGTAAACGTGTCAAACTGACAGCCCAACTGACAAACATAAAAAGTGAAATTCTTCTCACTATCCAGATTATCTAGTAAGTGTTGATGCTTGGTATGTAGGATGTCCATCCCAAAGACCAACAGATCATCTCAAAAAGCATATCCTTCAGTGTTTGAAACAAGCACTGATGATATCAAACCAGCCATGCTTGCTTGCATAAGTCCTATCAATAGTCATAGACTAATCATGGAAACAGACCCTTCGGTCTAACCAGTCCAGGCTGAACATAATCCCAAACTAACTAGTCCCACCTACTTGCTCCTGACCCTTATCCCTCCAAATCTTTCCTATTCATGTATCCATCCAAATGTCTTTTAAACATTGCAAATAAACTCACGTCCACCACTTCCTCAGGACGTTCATTCCACATGCGAATCGCCCTCCGTATAAAACATTTGCCCCTCAGGTCTTTTTAAATCTGTCCTCTCATCTTAAAAATGTGCCTCCTAGTCTTGAAGAGACAACTGCCATTAGCTCTATCTAAATCCCTCATTATTTTATAAACTTCGATAAG
>NW_025174851.1:0-1938 GCF_004010195.1 Chiloscyllium plagiosum | reverse complement strand
GTTGGTCCTAGCTCTCCTGATGGTCTCTCACACGCCCTCTTTCCCATTGCGGACAAACCCTGCTCCAGGGGCTTGCTTTAGAAGGGGTTGGTTCAGGGAGAGAATGGGGGTATTAAAGGAGCAAACTGAGATATAGATTCAAACACTCCCCACACTCTCACACACAGAGACAGGCAGAAACACACAGACACTTTCACCCTGCACAGTGCACATGGTGAAAGGGACAGTGACTTTCAGAACCTGCTTGAAATACCCCCAGGTCTGTTATTCAAAGAAACCCTCTCCATCCAAGTCCCAACTTATCCAGTCAGCTCCCAGCTCCCTCTCCCTGCGGCAAACCTTCTCCAGGGATGGAGCACAGCGAGCGTCATTTTAGTGGGATTAAAGAGAGAGAAGGGGGAGGGAGGTGCGAGAGAAAGCAGCAGGTAAATAATTTAGTCCAGACTGTCCTCTGACTGCACCTGCTTAGTATTTTACTGTCTTGGAATGGAAGCTGTATATATTCTCATCCTGATCAAATTCCTTTTGTCTTTGGGTTTTCCAATTGATCAATGCCAAAATCATAACTTGCGATTGCGGGAATCAAACCCAGGTCACCTGTTTGGAAGGCAGCTGTACTCACCATGACAGCACCATCATTGTCCACGTTAACTCAACATAATCCCCGAACACAATTAAAAAAAGACCTTTGTCACGACAAATTAAACAGAGCTGATATTGACCCACTGAAGCTGATATTAGGTCAGGTGACAGTAACTGATATAAAGAGGAGGATTTGAAGGAGCATCTTAAATCAGAGAGGAAGCTGGGTCCTTGGTAGGTGCAGAGAGAGATTCCAGGTGTCCCTCGTGTTCGGCTTGGATATCCCGCCAGCCCATCAGCTGGTTCATGGAAAGGAAGGAATAAAGAAACGGAATAATAGCAGGGATTGACTGGAAATGAAGTAAATTAGTGTTGAAAATAATCTTTATAACACTTTATAACACTTTTTCCCCTTTTGTCGAGATGTGAGGATCCGTGATTTCAGTGAGGAGGAGTGGTGAGGACTCTGTCGCTGCATTTCCTACTCTGGGCCTGTAGTGAACAATGATCCTTTCCTCCAGCTCATTTATACATGAATCCGTGTCACCTACTGAGAACTGATTGCTCAGGTTGAATGGATCTTTCGTGCATGTCTAACTCCTCTTTTGGTTTTGCTTTTGTTGTACAGCTTTCTCCTAACTGTTGCTCGTTGCTGACAGCACTTTACACTGGCTTTGCTCCGCAAGTCTCTTTCGTTTTGTTCCTCAGATGGAGCCATTCCTTGCCCATTTGAAAATGAACGTTGTCACGCTGGTATTCCTCCTTTTCCTTCTGACCATCCCTCACGTGGACTCCTCGTTCCATTATCTGCTGCAACTAATGCTGGCTCTCAGTTACTTGGATTTATTCTACAATTGAATTATTTTTATAACTGGATATTTCAATGCATACTTTAACTAGTCTCTAAATTTTTTCTGTGTCACCACATAAATAAGTGCATTTATACTGCAACTTAAGTTCCGCAGCATACATTTTACTTCTTCAAAGAGACGACGATCATAGTAATTCAAGGAATCAACAGCTCGAAGTAAGTCCAAAACAGACATAAACCACAGAAGTATGAAGCTGGTGGTTATAGCCAAGAGTAAAGTCACAGAGTTCTTTCTGCTTTCTATCTCTGGGTCATTCTCTATTTTTCCCTGAACCTTCAGTCCCTTTTCGCATCTTCATACCCTCGAAGATGTGTCTGGCAGTCAGAATGTTGAGAAAGAGAATAAAAGTGAATGGTAACAATGGTGTTAAAAATGTTCAAAGTATTGAAAACTTTCTCAACGGTCACGATAAAAACTGGACCTCATTTTACAGTACCATCTAATATTATTAACAATCTCTTCAGGTTTATATCGAAAGTAGTTG
>NW_025174850.1:0-1938 GCF_004010195.1 Chiloscyllium plagiosum | reverse complement strand
GTATTCTTCTATGTTCTATGTTCTATGTAAGTCTTCTTTGGAATACACTCTATCAGAAAGAAAAGATGCTTTGCACTGCGGGCTGTTCCATGATATTCAGAAACGAAAAAGTATAAAATAGAATTCTAGGAATAAAATATTGACTGAAATCGTCAACTGATCTTGTGGATAAAATTCTTAAAAACGTATCGAAAATTAATCCGTTTTTAAATATTCTTTCTTTAAAGAACAATTGCAGAGAGAATTTAGGATTTCACCAGGTTTTCTCCCACATCCAACCCCCAATTCTCCACACACCGGTGTGAAACTGTGTGTAACTGTTTGTAACTGTGTGCAAGTGTATTTCAGTGTGCACTGTGTCTAAGTGTGTGTAACAGCGTGTGACAGTGTGTAACTCTGTGTAAGATTGTGACAGTGAGTGACTGTGTGACAGCGTGTAAATGTGTGTGACAGAGTATAACTGTGTGTAACTGTGTGTAATGGTGTGTAACTGCATGTAACGGTGTGTAACTGTGTGCAACTGTACGTATCTGTGTGTAACAGCGTGTGACAGAGTATAACTGTGTGTAATGGTGTGTAACTATGCAACAGTGTGCAATGTGTCTAAGTCTGTGTAACAACGTGTGACAGTGCGTGACTGTGCGTAACAGTGTGTAGATGTTTGTAACCATATGTAACTGTGTGACTGTGTGTAACAGTGTGTATAAGTTGTGTAACTGTGTTTAACTTTGTGTAACAGCGTGTAATAGCATATAGCTGTGTGTACCAGTGTGTAACAGCATGTACTTGCTGTGCCCTACAGACACTGGTGTGAACAGACAGTGGAGCTGTCACGAGTTGAGGTGGTCTCTCCCAGAGCAGAGGCCCAGGTGCCTTGTGCCAGTCTGTATCACTACAAACTGAATGGGTGGAGATTGGACCAGGAGAAGATGCGAGCTGTATATGGAGGAGACAACGGTATCTCCCAGTATTACACCCAGTCTGGGCCGGAGGCTCTCTGCTTTGTTCACAAGTAAGTGTATAATGGCAGGACACCCAGCCCCTGTCCCTCACACCCCACTGCCCCCAAATGCCCACCTCCCTGCCAAGTAACTCCCTTCCTTCCCCCCACCCCCACACCTCCAGTCAATCTGCCCTTCCCCTCTGCACTATATCTCCACTAATCCCACTTCCCTCATTGGGCCCATAGCCTTGAATGTTATGACCTTTTGAATGCTCTGCCAAGGGAGTTTTCTCATGTTCCTTTATAGGATGTGGCTATGGCCTATCTCTAGCTACCCAGAGGGTCAGCCACAGTGCTGTGAGGCTGGAGCCACATGGAGGCTGACTGGCTCAGGATGGTATGTTGCTGTCTCAGTGCGTGCAGCAGGATTCAAACAAGAGAATCCAGAACAGGAGCTGAGTGTCTGGATGAATAATCAAGTGACCATTCCACTGTACCATCACGTTCAGCACCTTCTCAAAGGTTGTGAGGTTTTTCATCTGAGTCCCCTCCCAGGCAGTACATTCCAGAGTCACCACCCTGTGGGGAAAGAGAGTCCCACTTCTAATCCCATCGAAAGCCCCTGTTTTTCACTTCAGAATCGTGACCCTTCAACTAAGGGGAATAGCTGCTTCCTATCCATCCCGTCCACGCTGCGATACTTTTACACACCTCTATCACATTCCTCTCTTAACCATCTCTGCTTAAAAGAGAACAATGTGAGCTTATCCAGCCTCTCCCCATCATTGAGCCTCTCCATCACAGGCACCATCCTGGGACTCTCCCCTGAACTCCCTAAATGCTGCAAACACATTCGGGTGGGAGTCACCAACCTGAACCATTAACTCAATCAAATTCTGCCCAGTTGCTGCCTGAGTTACTCCTTACGGATTTCTGATGTTATTTCTACAGGTTCTCCTGTTGCTGTGTAACCAGTGTATGAGTGTGTGTGTGAG
>NW_025174849.1:0-1938 GCF_004010195.1 Chiloscyllium plagiosum | reverse complement strand
GTCATTAACAGCATGCAGATCCCATCTTCTTCACCTCAGGTGATCCCCAGGTTAAATCATCACCAGCTGTCTCCCAATAGTTACACATTCCTTCTGAACAGGTAATGTTTTCTTCAATATTTACCTCTGAAGCAGAACAAGTCGCCATCCTGTCTGCCATCCTGTTTGGAAGCTTGCCCTCACTGTGAACCAACAGTTTACTCACTGCTTGATCAATGAAGTAGGAAAATGGAAAGTTGGCCTCCATTGCAAAAGGATTGGACTTCAGATTCAAGATGCTTCACTGAATCTGTACAGGGACTTGGTGAAACCAACCCTGGAGCAGTGTGTGTTGTTTAGTCTGCCTACCGCAAAGAGGACATTTTCACCATCTGCAGAGTGCCCATCGAGACTGTTCTACCACTCCATCAGATCATAACTGATCTGATCATCCTCAAGTCCATTTCTATGCCATTTCCACTCAATCCTTGATTTCCTTCCGAATTAAACATCTCTCTGCCACAATCTTGAATATACTTAATGACCCACCCTCCACAGCCCTCTGTGATAAAGAATGCCGCAGTTTTAATTTTCTATGATAGAAGCCATTTCCCCTCAGATCAGCCTGAAATGGACAACCCCTTACTATGAGGTGATGCTTTCTGGCCCAAGAGTTTGCCAAAAGGGGAAAGAATCTTTCTCTATCTAGTCTGTCAAATCCCCTGATAGTCTTCTATGTTTCAGTAAAGTTCTTCTTACTCTTCTGAGCGCAGGGCCAATCCACTTCATCTCTTCTCATGCGACAGTCCCCTCTCTCCCTGGGAAAAGATTTGTGAACCTGCTCATAAACAAGATGGGCAAGTAAGATTCAGGGTACATCGGGTTAAGTGCAGAATATGGTCTATCCCTCAGTCATTGACAGTCTGTACCTGAACCAGGTTTCCAAGTGGACAGAGCAAAGTTTTGCAGACCTCCTGCTCAGCTGTTCAGGGATCTGTCCCAGGCTCAGACTGTCTTTCAGGATTTCATAAAAGGTCTGAATCAATCGTGATGCTGCTGAGAACTGTTTTGCTGGAACTGTATGAAACATTGTTCTGGGTTCATTATGTGCACTTCGGGATCTACATGATAGGAGGGATGTGACAGTGAATGTAGGCAGAGGTGATGAACCAGCATTTTGCCTGAGTTGAAGAGATTCACTTGTGAAGACAGTTTGGACAGAGTGGAGTTTTATTTTCTCAGAACAGATCAGATTCAGAGGGGACATGATAGAGATGTATCGATGAGAGACACAGTCAGGGTAGACAGGAAGAAACTACTCCCTTCGGTGGAGGCAGAAATGGCCAGGGGACATAGATTTACAGGAAGGGATGGAAGATTTAGAGGGATTGTGGGATTTCTATTTTATTCAGTCAGAAGGTAGTGGGAATCTGGAACTCACTGGCTGAAAGGCTGATGGAGTCAGAAGGGTTCATCATTTTGAAGAGGTATTTAGATGAAAGCATTTATAGGGATATCAGGGGTACAACACAATATCTCCAGGCCAGTATCAATGCAAGTGGCTAAGGTGGTAAAGAAGGCGTCGGGCAGGCTTGCCTTTATCAGTTAGGCCACTGAGTTGGAATTTCATGTTACGACAGTATAAGATTTGAGTGGTTCCACATTTGGAGTACTTCGTGTAGTTCCAGCCACCACAATAAGGGAAGGCTGTGGAAGTCTCAGAAAGGCTTAATAAGTGGTTTCCCAGGATGTTGCTTGGATTAGAGTATATTAGATATAAGGCAAGGTTAGGCAAGCTTGGATTGTTTTCACGAGAGCGTTGGATGTTGAGGTGTGACCAGATAACAGCGTATAAAATTATTGAGAGACACGGGTAGGGTGAATAACCAAAGTCTTTGACCCATGGTGGAAATGTCAAACACTCGGGGCAAAGGTTTAATTTGAGGGAAAATGTTTGGA
>NW_025174848.1:0-1938 GCF_004010195.1 Chiloscyllium plagiosum | reverse complement strand
CTGTCTTTGCTGTCACCGCTCCTCGTGCTTCCGTCTAATACCCACTTCCCTTCATTAAATCCCAGCTGCCTCTCGTCCACCCACATGGACATGTTTAAGAGCATGACAGGAGAAAGGATTGAAACCGAGAGTTCAATAGCCAGAATGAGAGAGGAAGAATGAAATAAACGGTGATTATGGACCCCAGTGGATACAGACTGCAGGCTGAGTCCTTTGTGGGCATTCCTGCAGCAAGACAAGACAGCATTCCATGATGAGAGTTAAACCCGGGTGGCAGGAGAGGGAGCCACAGAACATGAGCAGGTTTAGTTCAAACACAGGAGGTTTGTTCAGTCAGTAACAGTGTGTTCGATGTGGAGGTGAAGTGAGGGGAAATGTTACCACAAGTTGCCGATGGATAACTTTCATTGGAACAGGAGAAGGCCATCAGCCCCTCAACCCTTCTCTGCCATTCAGGATGATCATAGCTGATGTGTGACCTAACGTACAACTTTCAAACCCCTCCAATTTCATCAATAAACTCCTCTGCAACAGACAAGATGAGTATTGGAAAAGCAAACATCTGGAAATGCTGGGAAATCAGAAATAAAAACAGAAATTGCTGGAAACATTCAGTAGGTCTGGCAGCATCTGTGGAGAATGAACAGTTTGTGTCCAGTGATCAGTCAGGTGACCAGCTGCAGCTGACCATTCTGCTGTTTCTGTAACACTGGAACGGGTTCTGGTGCGAGGGGAATGAGATTGTCAAAAACAACTGAGGAAACAGGAGGATGTACTCAGTTAGAATTAGGAATTCAGTGTGGGAGAAGGGATTCAGTGATTCATCCTGTCTCCGAGACCCCAGCGGGTTCACATTGGGTAGGAGCTGTTCACCCCTCTGTGTGACAAGGGATTTGTTGCGTCTTCAACACGATTGAGAGACCAGTGAGTGCTCACAGGTACGTGGTCATCCCCCTGCTCCGTGTGGACTGCAGGACTCTGATTCTGATGTTACTGTTCATCAGAGTCAGGAGTGGACCTTATACGTGATGACACTGCTGGAGTATTGATGTTGTTGTTGTTAACGACATTAACTGGGCTGAATGTGACTGAACTAACATTGCCACTTTCTGAACCTCAGGATATCTCTCAGGGCAGTAAGTCTCCACAAACAGCAATGTGACAATAAACAGGGATCATCTGTTTTGATTTAATTTGTGATTGTAGCACTGCTGCTTCACAGCATCAGGTACAAGATTGTAGTCCAGCCTTGGTCAACAGCCTGTGTGGAGTTCCCACATTCTCCCCATGATAGTGTGGGTCCCCTCCAGGTGCTCTGGTTTCCTCCCACAGTCCAAAGATGTGCAGGTGGATCAGTCGTGCTAAATTGTCCACAGGATCCAGGATTGTGCAGACTAGGTGGATCAGCCACGGGAAATACAGTGTTACAGTGATAGAGTGCTCTGTGCGTGATGTTCTTCGGATGCTCTCCTTCCACACTGTAGGGATTCTATTCCATGATTGAGGATAAAGGCTACACAGCAGGTTGTCCTTGGAGAAGGAGCATGTGGTGTGCATCAATTCTCTCAATGCCTTTAGATAGAGGTGGGCACCGCAGGGGATATAGTGCTTTATCTCCACCGCTGGCCCCTCCCCACAACTCTATTTTGATTTAGTCCCTTCTCACTCGGTCACTTGTAATGGTTTGCTTGGCCCGTAATGGGCTTTGTTTGGAAATATTCAATTAGTTCTACAAATGGTTTACTGCTGCTGATTATATGTCTAGATCAGAGTAGTGCTGGAAAAGCACAACAGGTCAGGCAGGATCCGAGGAGCCAGAAAATCCACGTTTTGGCAAAAGCCCTTTTCCTGCACCACTCTAACCTCGGCTCTGGTTTCCAGCATCTGCGGTCCTCACTTTTGCGCTGCTGGTAATTATATGTTAACCAAAAGCAAAAT
>NW_025174847.1:0-1938 GCF_004010195.1 Chiloscyllium plagiosum | reverse complement strand
AGAGAGACGACTGGAGGTGCTTTAAACTGAGAGTCAACATACCGAAGGCAGTTGGAGACGTTGAGAGGGAGGCACCTACTTGATCACCTCAGCTGGTGGAGGAATTGAACCCACGCTGTTGGCCTCACTTTCTATCACCACCGTCTGTCTCATACCTTCAAACCAATTTTATATCCAAATGGCTAGATTTCCTTGTGATCCAATTTTGCGAGCCAGTCTATCATATGGAACCTTGTCAAATGCCTTACTGATCTTCATACAGACAATATCTCCCGCTCTGCCTTCATCAATCTTCTTTGTCACTTCTTCAAAAACCCAATTGAGTTAGTGAGACATGATTTCCCATGCACAAAGCCATGTGAACTCATTCTAGTCAGTTCTTGCATTTCCAAATACATGTAAATCCTCTCCCTCAGGAGCCCTCCAATAACCCATCCACCACTGACATCAGGCTCACCGGTCTATAGTTTCCTTACCACGTTTCTCAATGATGCAAGTATCCCAGCAAGGGGGTCAGCAATCACTTCCTGAGCATTCCACAGAGTTCTGGGTAACACCTGATCGAGTTCTAGGAATTTCTCCAGCTTTATATATTTTAAGACGTGGCTTGGGACCACTCAGTGCAGTTCGGGAGAGAGAGATTTCCAGGATTCAGAAATTTCAGGATAAAGGGAATGAGGGGATCGGCTTTAAGCTGGAGGAAAATGAATTACACACATTCCCTAAAAAATCTGAGTGTAAACTTTAAGTGAGACTCTCCCTCACCCGCAATTTCTTGGTGAAATGAGCCGACCCCAATCTAACCCTGAGCTGGCCCTTCGAGCGATGGGAATGCTGCTCATGGTGAGCTGAGCCAATCAGTGGCTGCTGCAATGTGTGAGTGTGAGCAAAAAGCAACATGTGACAGGGACACACTTATCAATTGTGAACATTTCACACTCATTTTCCATTTGATCATCAAAAACACGTTTCCATTTCAGATTCCAAAGAAAGCAGAATGAATAGATTAGATTAGATTACATTACAGTGTGGAAACCGGCCCTTCGGCCCAACAAGTCCACACCGACCCGCCGAAGTGAAACCCACCCATACCCCTACATTTACCCCTGACCTAACACTACATGCAATTTAGCATGGCCAATTCACCTGACCCTGCACATCTTTTGGACTGTGGGAGGAAACCGGAGCACCCGGAGGAAACCCACGCAGACACGGGGAGAACGTGCAAACTCCACACAGTCAGTCGCCTGAGGCGGGAATTGAACCGGGTCTCAGGCGCTGTGAGGCAGCAGTGCTAACCACTGTGCCACCGTGCCGCCCACTAGTGAAAGGAAAATCAAAGTGATCGCTTCAGGACGAGATGATCGTTTGTAGATCTCTGTGTGTGGGACATTATTGACTGGGCTAATATAAGGGAGCTGGGTCCATGAGGATTAACAAGTTCTTTATTGAAATAATTCTGCATGGGTGTCAGCGTGAGTTTCCTCCGGGTGCTCCGGTTTCCTCCCACAACCCAAAAATGTGCAGGTTCGGTGAATTGGCCATGCTTAATTGCCCGTAGTGTAAGATGAAGGGGTAAAATGTAGGGGGTCTGGGTGGGTTGTGGTTCTACGGGTCGGTGTGGACCTGTTGGGCCGAAGGGCCTGTTTCCACGCTGTAAGTAATCTAAAGTAATCTAAATACACGTGGAGGCAGGGGACAAGGAACAGGATGGAGAGCAAGCTGGTTACAAAACAACAAAAACAGTTCCTCAGGGATTAGTGCTGGGATCACTGAGGATCAACCTTTACAGAAACAATTTGGCGGTGTAATTCAGTGGAGATTCAAACTGTGCAAAGGATAACAAAATGGGGAGGAACTTCATACTGCAGTAACTTGTGAGATTATATTGTTGGGAAACATGCTATAATCCCAGAGGACCCAAGGGCTACCCTCTGA
>NW_025174846.1:0-1938 GCF_004010195.1 Chiloscyllium plagiosum | reverse complement strand
TAGTATACACCTGAGTGCAACTTTCTGAACTGCAGGTGAGACCACCATATCTGGAGTAATGGGAGCAGTTTTGTTCCTTCCTGATAAGGAAATGTGTCACTTTATCAGAGGCATTTCAGGGAAAATTCACTAGGATGATCCCTGGTTTGAAGCAATGATCTTTTAAGCAAAGGCTGAACAAGTTGGGAATCTACAATCTAGATTCTGGAGAATGAGAGGTGATCTCATTGATACATATGGGATTCCTAAGGGGTTTGACAGGATAAATACTGCGAGAATAAATACTGGGAGGGGAGACTCTGTGTCAGTCGCGGAATCAACGGTTCTGTTTCAGATTTGTCAAGTTTAAGACAACATCGACACAAAGGGTTTCAGTAGCAATGGAGCTGGGGAGCGGCAACAAGCAACATTTTAGAGACTGGAATTCCTGGTGTTTGTGATTGTGTAGATGTCTTATCAGAAGGTCACTGTGGGGTCAGATATAACAGCAATATTGTGAAGAGAGTTGTTCTGGCTCAGATAGTTCCCAGCGGGAGAAAGGGGCTCAGCAGTAAGTGAAAGGAATTTGTAATAGCAACTGAAGGCAATGGGCTTAACCATTGCAAAGTTTCATTGGAGGAAATTGCAGCGAATCGAGTCGTGGAAGCGTGATAAGCAGTTTGGTAAATGAGAATAGGGGAGCAATGGAGAGGGTTGATGGCGAGGTAGAGCTGGGCACTGTCAGTGTACATGTGAAACCTAACACGGTGTTTTTGGACGATGTCACCTCTTGACAGTGTGTAAATGAAAACAGGAGAGCCAAGGGTAGAGGTACACAAAATACAAATAATTCATAAAGGGAAGGGAGAGTGGAGATGGAGCAGGATTTTCCAACGATGGTGGGGTCAATTATTAGTATTTAGCAGAATGGATGAGAATGACATAACCAGAAAAGACAGACAGAACAAGGAACAATATCTATGAATTGGCGAGGGGGAGTGATGATGATGATGAGGAAACAGAGCTGTAACATCTGTAATTTAAATAGACTGGGGTAAAGGATCAAGTTATGATCTGATAAGGCTAGACAAGAGATGGGAGAAAGATGTAACTTTGGGACAAAAACCAGGAACACCACGTGAGACAGTTTGGCTCCATGGGCTAGTGGGAGGGAGGGAAGCAGCAGAGGCAGCTGATCGGATCATCTCAATCTCAGTGACGGAGAATCTCCATGTGCTCCTCACTCTTGTTGTTGGAGGGGAGGATGGAGGAGACAGGATGATGGAGTATTTTACATAGAAACAAAACCACAGTTAGTGATAATTAAAGTGAGTGAACACACCTGATGTATTTAACTGTTATCTAGAATATTAAAACGTGCAACTGAAGTCCTGGTTCGAATCCCAGATCGGCAGATGTTGGAATCTGAATTCAAGAAAAAATTCCTGGAATTAGGAATCTCCTGATCTCCATTAAACCATTGACAATGACGGAAATAAATCCTGCCAACCTGACAGTGGTCAAGCAAGCTACTCATTATATTAGTCACTGCAACGTCTCAACAAACTAATGAAACTGGATGGACCACTTGGAATCTAACAAGGCATTAGGAAATACAACCACAAAATCGGCGCTCTCGATGTTGCAAAACCCTCCAGACTAGCATCTGGTTTGTGGAGAGCTGGCTCATAGACTAGTTAAGGAACAGCCTGACATAGTCATACTCACGGAATCATCCCTTACAGACCATGACCAGACACTACCATCACCATCCCTAGATATCGAGTGTGTGGTGACGGAAAAGCACAACAGGTCAGGCAGCATCCGAGAAGCAGGAGAATCGACGTTTCGAGCCTAAGCCCTTCATCAGCCTGACCTGCTGTGCTATTCCAGCTCCACACTCTCGACGCTGACTTCCAGCTTCCGGAGTCTTCACTTTCTCCTGAAATCTCTGGATAT
>NW_025174845.1:0-1938 GCF_004010195.1 Chiloscyllium plagiosum | reverse complement strand
GCCGGATGTGGCAGGCTGCAGAGTTCGTTCTGGGCCTGTTGACCTTGTGACCATTTCGCTCTCTCTATCATTATATTTGGTTTCATTTGATTTGATAGGAGTCATTGTCGCATGTATCTAAGTAGAGTGAAACTCTTTGTTTATACACAGTTCTGGTAGATCATAGTGAGAGTTGGAGCTGCCTTTTTTAGAGATAAGGAGTGGCCGAAATTGAAAAGTCTACTTCAGCTGTCTGTTTTTGAAGAGCCACAAAATAGCCAGAAATTAAAATAGATTGGGTCAGCATTAGTGAAAATAGAGCCTTTGAGAAGGGAATTATTCCAAGCAAAAGAAAGGATAATCTGATTCGCAAGATTCTGAAACATGCCAACGTAGTGATAAAGAAAGTTCTTTATTAAAAAATTGATGATTTGTAACAGAACACAGATCAAATAATGAAATTGTAGCACAAAAAACTTTGAATAATCACTGCAAAAGATAACTTATTCTGATCTCAGTAAGGATTCTGTTCATCCACCAAAACAGCAACTCAAGTTATCTTTCCGAAGCTAGCTGCGCCTTTGAAACTGTTTACAATAGTAATAATTTCTAGTTAAATATTTGGTAACTAATCATGGACACAGATTTCCACGTAATTATAAAACCTTAAAGAGATGTCTGGCATGTCTTATCTAATTCGCTGAGAAAAAGGTTAACAGTAGATATAATAATAATATGACGAATTTTGTAACAGAATCAACTTTTTAATGTAAAATATGATCACAGAATTTGATAAGAGCTAGACTGCCCATTAAATTATGCAATCCTTCAAGATAAACAATGAGGGATATGACTTAAAAGAGCACAGACCCGAACTTTGGAATGCATTATAGAAAGATCCCAAGGACTAGATATAACAGAAATCGTTAAACATCCGAAACAAATAAGAACATTGGGCTGTCCATGCGTGTCCATCATTGATCAGTTATTTTACAAGATTGGTTCTGCAGAAGGGGAGTGGAGGGTACACTGACAAGGTTGTGTTCGATCATTGCAACACAGAACTTATAAAAATACTGTCTTTTTACTGCAAAATCGAAGTGGGTCATTGATTTGCCTTCTGATCTGAGCTAAACATTAAGTAAAGGATTGTCTTCTCATGTCAAAGCCAGATTCGAGTAAGATCCTTTGGTATTCTCCCAGCATTAACCAGGTTTTGCTTGAATTGAAGTCCATTCCCTGCCTGTGTCCTGTCTGCCTCCAGAGTCTTTGTCCCTAGCTGGGGAATCTCGCTCCTACAATAAGCAAGGACATACAGATCATTCGGTAAAGGAAAAACTCAGTCTGAGGCGTACAGGCTACACCAGACAGGGCATGCTATTGGCAACATCAATGTGAGCAAGGTCAGCATTATTTGAAGTAAGAGAGTCCATTCCTTAGTTTAATAATGGCTGGGAAGATGCTGTTCATGAGCAGCTGGTTTGTGTGTTCAAGCTCCTGTATTGTCTGCATGATGGAAGAGATTGCAGGAATTCCAGGGTGCGATGGGTCTTTGATAATGTTGTCAGACTTTCCGCGGCAGTGAGCTGTGTAAATGAAGACAATGGATGGGACGCTGGTTTCAGTGATTGCATGGGCTGTGCACACAACCTTCTGTCATTTCTCTTACTGTCCTGGGCAGGGCTGTGGCCACACCAGGTCATTATGCACGCAGATACTTTGCTGTCAGTTGTGCATTTGTAGACATTGGTGAGGGTCCTTGTGGACATGTCAAATGTCCTGAGCTGCCAGAGAAAGAAGGGGGGTTCTTGTGCCATCTCGGCTGTCACATCTACATGGGAGGTCAGTTATCATCACTCCAAGCAACTTAATGCTTTCCACCCTTTCAACTTCAGTTCCATTGATGCAGATGGGGGCATGTTCTCATCATTTCTTTCTCAAGTCATTAATCAGTTGGTT
>NW_025174844.1:0-1938 GCF_004010195.1 Chiloscyllium plagiosum | reverse complement strand
ACTGAGGGAGTGCTGCACGGTCTGGGGGTCAGTACTGAGGGAGTGCTGCACTGTCTGAGTGCTCATTTCAGATGAGTCACTAAATTTTCTGCCTATTGTGTTCCTGGTGAGTGTTCCCATTGTCTTTCTTTTGAGGAGGTGGGAGGTCGTTTTCCCCCAGGGCTCCTGCTCAGTGTTAAACCATCACCTGTTCACATATACTGATTATCCAGTCATTGTCATGTCCTGGGATCTTGCTGTGTAAACGTTGGCTGCTGTAGTATTTTGTTACAGAGCTTTTTTCTGAAGTTGTGTTTGGTGTTAAATGAATGCTGCCCCGTCTCTCCGTCTGTGTGTGAATGGTCAAGTGTTTCTGGCAGCTCTGTGCGTTGTGATGTTCTGATGGGATGTTGTTTCTGTTTCAGGGGGACATCCAGCAGTTATTGATTGTCCCGGATCCACGTGCTGCCTACGATTACTGTGATTATTACAGTCCTGACTGTAACAGCCCACTTCCAAGCCTCCCGCAAGCTCAGGAACCAGAGAGAAACCAGGTCAGTTACTATCTCACTGTCGGTCGGTAACCCATATCGGGCATGTGCTGTGTGGGAGCAAGCTGGGGAAGGCCGTTTACCCAGTCTGAACGAGGGTTAGTCTGCATGTGACTGATCTTTCATCATATGGACAATAACCCGTGTCGCTGTTAGATGGTCTGGTTTATCGTGCTGGGATAACAGATAAGCTGCTGCTATTTATTGCAATGTTATATGGACTAATGTAGCCTCAGAATGTTCTCTGTCTTTTATTCTTTCTGTCTATATCTTTATCTGCCTCTCCCCTTCTCTCACTGTCTTTCTCTCTGTATGTCTGTTTTTCTACCTCCCCTTGTCTCTTTCTCCCTCTGTCTCTCATTTGCTTTCTATCTTTCCTTGTCTCTGTCTTTCTGTCTATCCCTCTCTCTTTCCTGACTGCCACTCTTTGATTGTCCTGAAATGCAGTATCATTGTAAACGGTAGAGAAGGTTGCTGGTTTGCACTCAGGGCTGATCAGCAGCTGAAATCTAATCTACAGATCTCCACGAAACTCTCAAATCTCCAGAAAATGCAACAAATTGCATGTCATAAAAATGATGTTTAACTGTGTTCCCACAAGGAATAGGGAAACTGCTAAAAACCACTCACCCAAACGCTGCTGTGTCTGTACAGTGTTCCTGCTGTGTCTGTACAGTGTTCCTGCTGTGTCTGTACAGTGTTCCTGCTGTGTCTGTGCTGTGTTCCTGCTGTGTCTGTGTTGTGTGCCTGCTGTGTCTGTGCTGTCTTCCTGCTGTGTCTGTGTTGTGTTCCTGCTGTGTCTGTGTTGTGTTCCGGCTGTGTCTGTGTTGTGTTCCTGCTGTGTCTGTGTTGTGTTCCTGCTGTGTCTGTACACTGTTACTGCTGTGTCTGTGTTGTGTTCCGGCTGTTTCTGTGCTGTGTTCCTGCTGTGTCTGTGTTGTGTTCGGGCTGTGTCTGTGTTGTGTTCGGGCTGTGTCTGTGCTCTGTTCCGGCTGTGTCTGTGCTGTGTTCCTGCTGTGCCTTTGCTGGTTTCCTGCCGTGTCTCTGTTGTGTTCCTGCTGTGTCTGTGCTGTATCCCTGCTGTGTCTGTGCTGGATCCCTGCTGTGTCTGTGCTGGATCCTGCTGTGTCTGTGCTGTATTCCTGCTGTGTCTGTGCTGTGTTCCTGCTGTGTCTGTACAGTGTTCCTGTTGTGTCTGTGTTGTGTTCCTGCTGTGTATGTACAGTGTTCCTGTTGTGTCTGTGCTGTATCTCTGCTGTGTCTGTGGTGTGTTCCTGCTGTATCTGTGCTGTGTTCCTGCTGTATCTGTGCTGTGTTCCTGCTGTGACTGTGTTGTATCCCTGCTGTTTCTGTGCTGTGTTCCTGCTGTCTGTCTGCTGTGTTCCTGCTGTGTCTGTGGTGTATTCCT
>NW_025174843.1:0-1938 GCF_004010195.1 Chiloscyllium plagiosum | reverse complement strand
GTCAGGATGTTCAGAAAGAGAATAAAAGTGAATGTGAGAAGTGGTGTTAAAAATGTTTCAATATATCTATAACTCAGCCAATGAGCATCATTATAATATCTGTAGGTGGTGTAACAGTACCATGGAACATTGTTAATGATCCTTCCGGCTTCAAATCGAAAATAGTTGGGAATACTCTTTAAAGAAAGGAAAATGCAGATTGTTGCTAGAACCCTCATAGCAGTTTTCTCTGTGCAATACTGAGATTTCATCTGATGAATACAAATGGCAACAAATCGATCAAAAGAAAAAACGACAGTGAACCAGACAGAACAATCAACGGTCAAGCGGCTCAGGGCATAGATGGCTCTACAAACAGGAGTGATGTCCAGGAAACACCATGGATAATAATAGTAAGTAAACTTATGAAGCATGATATCAAAAGTAACGTACAGTAGATCAGACACTGCCATGGTTACCAGATAACGAGTGGTGCATGTCGAAAGACCACACTTGCCCAAGAATAGAATTGCTGTTAGACTAACTATAAGAGAGAGAGAGAGAAAAAAAGACAAAGTTACTGATCAAATATTCTCTATGCATGATGGATTTTAGCACAAACGTATTTGTTGTTCTGTATCTTATCATCAGAACCACTATAGTAACACCTCTCAAATTAATCAATTGCACTTTTAGAGACACAAAGGGAATCACATGATTAGCAAATTACTCCCAGAAAGACATTCATGTACTCAATATTTTTTGGGGAAGGCAGAAGTTGTTTCTTCTCCTTTATAGGTTACTGTGACTGGCAGGAGTTTCCCATAAGACCACAACATCCCCAAGAAGACACCTGGGATCAAGAAAATAAAGAATAGGAGACACCTGACATGGACATTGACTGCAAAATGTTTGCATTCAGCTTTGGAGTTCAGGAGCTCAGATTGCCTCCAGAATTGTATGTCCACACTATATGACAGATAGTGCAGGATATTGAATCACTCCACAGTATCCAGGAATGGATGCCCTCCACAATATGGACAAATGAAAGATTGGATATTGAGTCACTCCCTCATGCACAGGACTGAACATACTGACAATCTGAATTATGAAGGTATTCAGCAGTGAATCCAACCATCATGTCCCAGGTTAGATAGCATCATATACAAGAGTTTTTTTTTAAAATCTGTACAGTGTGGAAACCAGCTCTTTAGCCCAACAAGTCTGCACCAACTCTCTGAAGAGCATCCCACTCATCAGCTGCCTACCCAATCCCAGTAACCGTGTGTTTCCCATGGCCAATCCACTGACCCTCCACATTTTTGGACTGTGTAAGGAGACCAGAGCACCCAGAACAGACTGAGAGAAAATATATAAATGGCACACAGTCACCAGAGGCTGGGATTGAACCTGGCTTCCTGGTGCTGCAAGACAGCAGTGCTAACCACCGAGCAACCATGCCATCCAGCTTCCAATATTTGTGATGGAATTCCCCCACAAGTTCAAGCCTGTAAACCATAGTCTTCACATAAATAAAATTTGAATCCATGCAGCATCATTCATTGCATCTTTAGAAATCAGACACTTTATGTGGGATTAAGCAAAGCTTCTTGCCTGATGTCTAGGCTCACACTCCAAAACCCCTCTCCTAGGCTCTCTCCTTGTGAATGGAGATCCCCCTCCCAGATTTGGAGCACACACTAGGGCTAGGAATCTTCACGGTTTAACCAGCACTCTCTGTGGAGATCACCAGAATTGCATCACAACTTGTTCAAGGAGACCAAACACAGAATAGCCTTTATTGTCACATAAACTCAATGAGTACAGTGAGGAGTTTATACCTCACCAATTACAGTGCCAACTGAGATACAAAAGTAAAGGTTCAGGACAGCAGACCACGCTGGCAGCTAGTTTTCAGTCTGCGTCAATAACACACCATGCCAAGAAGCTGCTTTGCAA
>NW_025174842.1:0-1938 GCF_004010195.1 Chiloscyllium plagiosum | reverse complement strand
GGGGACAGAACGTTCCGAGGAATGTCAGTTGTAGAATGTCAGGGGCAGAAATTCCGGGGAACCCCTTGACCTGTCCATCAACTTTCCCCCCCTACCCATCCCACCAACATGATGTACTGTGCCTGGGCACACTGTAACATTAATGGGGTGAGAGACGGAGGGTCCAATCACAGGAATGGGAACTAAAGGCATTGCCAGATCAGCTGAAAGGGTGAGATATACCACATTCTCAATCCACCTCCCAGAACCAGCCCAGACACCATCAACCCAGAGGAGATATCTGTTCACCGTGGAACACTCTGTAGACCAGGCCAGTGGACTACTCAGTGCAACCCAGCAAACTGTACAGATTAATTCATTGCATTGGTCAATAAAATCCAGCAATCTGTCCAGATTCATCCATTGATCTGGTCAGTACAACACAGCATTCTGGCCAGAGTGGAACACTGCACAAATCAGTTCAGGACATTGATGTATAAACGCGGACTCGCTATCTGTACAATACCGGAAGCTGTGCAGACCACAGCAGTGCATTGATCTATAAACACCGACGAGATATTTGTCCAGCACCGAGAGCTGTGCAGACCACAGCAGTGCATTGATCTATAAACACGGACTAGATATCTGTCCAGCACCGGGATAAGTGCAGACCACACCCGTGCACGGATCGATAAACCCGGACTAGCTATCTGTTCAGCACCGAGAGCTATGCCGACCACACTCGTGCATTGATCTACAAAGACAGATTGGATATCTGTCCAGCACGGGGAGCTATGCAGACCACAGCAGGGCACTAATGTGTAAATTGAAACAAATATCCATCCAGCATAAGGAGCTACACAGACCAGATCATTGCATTCTCTATAAACCTGAACCAGATAGTCTGACCAGCACAGTGACCTGTGCAGTGATCACTCGTGAATTAATTTGTAAACCAGGAGCAGTTACCCTCCCAGCATGTAGGGCTGTGTACCCCACCCCAGGGCATTGATCTGTAAACCAGGAGCAGTTACCCTCCCAGAATGTAGGGCTGTGTACCCCACCACAGGGCATTGATCTGTAACCCAGGAGCAGTTACCCTCCCAGCATGTCGGGCTGTGTACACCAAACCAGGGCATTGATGTCTAACCCAGGAGCAGTTACCCTCCCAGCATGGACGACTGTGTACACCAAACCAGGGCATTGATCTGTAAACCAGGAGCAGTTACCCTCCCAGCATGTAGGGCTGTGTACACCCAACCAAGGCATTCATCTATAACCCAGGAGCCGTCACCCTCCCAGCATGCAGGGCTGTGTACACCAAACCAGGGCATTGATCTGTAAACCAGGAGCAGTTACCCTCCCAGCATGCAGGGCTGTGTACGCCACACCAGGGCATTGATCTGTAAACCAGGAGCAGTGACCCTCCCAGGATGTAGGGCTGTGTACACCAAACCAGGGCATTAATCTGTAAACCAGAAGCAGTTACCCTCCCAGCATGTAGGACTGTGTAACCCACCCCAGTGCATTGATCTGTAAACCAGGAGCAGTTACCCTCCCAGCATGTAGGGCTGTGTAGCCCAAAACAGGGCATTCATCTGTAACCCAGGAGCAGTTACCCTCCCAGCATGTGGGGCTGTGTACCCCACCCCAGTGCATTGAACTGTTACCCAGGATCAGTTACCCTCCCAGCATGTAGGACTGTGTCCACCAACCCACTGTATTCCTCAGTAACACTGTGTTAGATCCCTGCCCAGTGTGGGGAAACTTGCAGCCCATGCTGGAAGTGACAGCTTGTGCAGCTCCCACCCATTTACAGATCCATATCTCCATTGTCCCATGACAAGGGGGTGCTGTGGGTGTAAACATCACTGCCAGAGAGAGAGATGGTGGGGGAATCACCACATCGGTGGGGTTTGGGGAATAGTCAGATCGGGGGAAACTGAGAGACAGTGTCAT
>NW_025174841.1:0-1938 GCF_004010195.1 Chiloscyllium plagiosum | reverse complement strand
AGATATGAAGCATCTAAATTTGGCGAAGGCCACTTATCATAGATGATCAGAATTTCTCAACATTAAAAATTTCCGTAGTCATGATTAGACAAATATAGATGCAGATAAATTTACATTTGAGTCTACAATCGGAAAGTGGGAGTAAATTAAAGTGATCACAGTGAGAATTCAGGGCTAGTGTGTCCCGTGAAGGATGAATGACAATGGGAGCACGTCCTGGGAATACCGATCAAGTGATACCGTGAATTTGGTAAAGAAAGTGCAATATAAACAGGCGAAACCTGTTAAAAATACTGAATGTTGAAAGGGATTCATTCAAAATGATGGCTCAGCAATATTTTGAAATATCCTTCCCAGATAACATTAAAGAAAAAACAGAAGGTATTTTATGCACATGGTTAGTGTAAGAGGATTCCCAGCTAAAGAGTGGCTCCTTTTAGAAAGCAAAGAGACGAACATGGAGCCAGAGAAAGTAGGTGACGTTTTAAATGAATACTTCTCACCTGTATTCACACGGGAGAGACATGGCAGCCAGGAATTTCATTTAGGATGGTGACGTTCTAGATCATGTTACGATCAATAAAGAAGAGTTGCTAAATGTTCTCGCAGCCATAAAGTTGGAGACATTTCCTGTGCCGAACGAAATATATCCCAGGTTTCTATGGGAGGTATGAGAGGAAATTGCAAGGGCCAAGGCGGAACTATTTAGTACTTTGCTGGCCACGGGTGACGTGCTGAATGACTGGACGATAGCTAATGTGTTCTCCTGTTCAAGAAGGACAGTAGGGATAGTCCAGGAAATTACAAAACAGGTAGTCTGATATCAGTGGTAGGGAAATTACTGGAAACGATTCTGGCGAGCCAAATGAATCAATAGTCCGAAAGGCCGGAATCAGTGAGGGACTTAATAGAGAAATATCCTCTCTGATGAATTCAGTTGCGTTTTTTGAAATTGTATTCAAAACTATTGATGAAGGCAATGCAGATGATGTTGTTTGCATGGACTTCAGTTAGGTCCTTGACAAGGTCCTACATAGAAGGCTGGTCCAAAAGGGATAAGCCCACGGGATCCAAGGCAATGTGGAAAATTGGATCCAAACTTGATGAACAGACGTTTATGCTAATTGAAATTCTTTCAACAGTGGGTGTACCACAGGGGCCTGTGCAGGAAACATTCCGGTTTATTATGTACATTAATAACTTTGAATTGACAGCAGAAGTTATCGTTACTAGGTTTGCAGATGATGTGAAAGGTAAGGCTTTTGCCCATAATGAAGCCGGCGATCTCAGGCATTTGCTTGATGTAGATCAGTTGACAAATTGAGCCGAGTAATGGCAGATGGACATACATAATGAACGATTGGTCCATGTGGAGTACTGAAGAACACAGGGACACTGAAGGACATGTCCATAGATCCCTGTAGGTGTCTACTCAGGTGGAAAGAGTGAAAGAACACCGATTCTCAGGGTGGGACGGGAACTCATACATTAGGACAGAGAATTCCAAAGCCAGTCTAGAGGATTTAAACTCGTCTGGCAGGGTGTTGAACTTTTAATAGTTGTAATCAAGACAAAGGAGGCAAATGTCAGGTATTGCCAGCTAGATCAAGTGAATTCATCGAGCAGCATAGCGGCTGTAAAAATACCCATCAGGTGGAAAATTTCTTTTTAGATTTTTTGAGATTGCCTACACTGTGGAAATAGGCCCTTCAGCTGAACAAGTCCACACTGAACCTCTGCGTCTGAATGGAGACAAGGGTTACAGTGAAGGAGTAAGTGTGAGGGGCATCAGGCTGACGATGTCGGAGGGACTGTGAAAGGGTTATGAAGACAGTGATTAAATACGTGTGAACGTGTCAGAATGACAGTGGTAGAGTGAGCGTGGGCGGGTCAGGGTGACATTGCCCGAGGGACTGTGAGGCGGTCAGGGAGACAATG
>NW_025174840.1:0-1938 GCF_004010195.1 Chiloscyllium plagiosum | reverse complement strand
GGTAGTAGAATCAGATAGATTAGAGACATTTAAATGACTGATGGATAGGCACATGGATGATAGTAAAATGCAGGATATGAAGGTTAGTTTGATCTTAGAGTGGGATAAAATGTTGGCACAACATCGAAGGCTGAAGGGTCTCTACTGTACTGTACTGTTCTATGCACTATGTCCTATATTCTATGTTCGCTGTTCTACGCCCCAAGCCTCGGCAGCTTGTCTCCCAATGATTGAATAAGATGCCAAATTGGAGACCACGTTAGGGGCAGGCTCAGGCTGTGAACTCAGGTCTTCAATAGGGAACTGGAGATTGAGCTGGAGAAAAAAAATTAGCTGGGTTATAGTGAGAAAGAAGGAGGTGGGACCAATTGGGGATGTGTGTTTCCTCCATTGAGCAATATGTGATTAAGTGGTATTGCCAGGGATCTGTGCTGGGACCTCAGCTTTTTATGATATTTCTCAATAACTTAGATGAACGCATAGAAAGCCATATATCTAAGGTTGCTGACCACACTGACTGAGGAGAGGGAGGGTGGAGGAAAGGGAGGGTGGAGGACATGGAGGAGGTTGAGAACAAGGATGAGAATTTTAAAATCAGATGTTGATGGACCAGGAGCAAATGTCGGTCAGCGAGCACGGTGTGGGATGGGAGAATGGGACTTGGTGTGAGTTCAGGTACAAGCAGCACAGTTTGGGATGAGCTGAAGTTTATGAAGGGCACTGGCTATGATACGGTTCAGGACAACATTGGAATGGTCATGTTTGGAGTCCTAAAGACATGGCTGAGATTTTCAGTGGCAGATCTTTGTAATATGGGGGATATAAGGCTCAGATCATTCTCAGAAATGAAGTCAAGGTTGTAAAGAGTCTGGTTGAGCAGCAGATAGTGCTCAGGGAGAGGGATGGAGTTTGTACCGGGAGCTGAAGAGGATGGCTTTGATCTTCCCAAGATGTTTCACAGTGAGCCTGGCTCCTCAGTCCTGACTGCTCTTAGCTGCTGTGATTGTCACTGATTGGACACTTATTATTAGAGATTCTGACCACAGCAGAAAGCCACAGTGCAAAAAATAACTGCAAAGACTGTCAGAGTGCAAGGTTGAAACTTCACCAAGAGAGGAAGTGAAAGAAGGAGCTCGGAGCAGCTGGATGTTTGTTACTGAGACAGGAGAAAACTGTGACTGTCTGCACTCCCTGGAATCTGACAGCACGGGGGGATGGCCATTCAGCCCATTGTGCCTGTGAGTGACCCAGTTAGTCTCACTCTCCATCTTTCTCCCCATAACCCAGCAAATCTTTCCTTTTCAGCTTGATCTCTAATTCCCTCTTACAGACCTGGGTCCACAGCATGAGGCTGTCCGTAATCTGTCATCTCATTCATTCATTGGTAGACAAGCTGCCTGGGCTGCGGAATGGAGTTCAGGACCTTAAACATTCCCTCTCCCCTCCTGAGGGACACTTCATTTGTTTTCATATATTCACTCATTGGATGTGGGCGTCACTGGCTGGGTCAGCATTTGCTACCCGTCCCTAGTTGCCCTTGAGAAGGTGCTGCCTTATTGAACTGCTATAGATCACATACGGTATGTTGACCCACAATGTCCTTAGGGAGGCAATTCCAGGATTTTGACCCACTTACAGTGATGGGACAGTGATATATTTCCAAGTCAGGATGTTATGTACCTTGGAGATGAATTTGCAGACATGCTGTTCCCATATATCTGCTGCTCTTGTCCTTCTAACTGGAGCTGTTCATGTGTTTGGAAGGTACCAAAAGAACTGCAGCTGCTGTAAATCAGAGACAAAAACAGAAATTGCTGGAAAGCTCAGCAGGTTTGGCAGCATCTGTGAAGAGAAATCAGAGTTAAAGCTTTGGGGCACGTGACCCTTCATACTTGATCTTTTCGTACAATTTCTATTTTTGGTTTTGGAAGGTGTTGT
>NW_025174839.1:0-1938 GCF_004010195.1 Chiloscyllium plagiosum | reverse complement strand
TTTTCTTCACTTTTCTCCACTCTCTGAACATGTGATAAAACAACACAGTAAGGTATCATAGAATGCCGACAGTTAAGAAACTGGCCATTTGATGCAACAAATTCACACCGATCCTCCAGGGATTATCCCTCACAGAACATACCTTACCCTATTACTCTTCATTTTTTCCTGAATAAGGCACCTTACTGACAGTCGACCCATTTGGATTCATTCCATGTCTCAGGCTCTGTGAGGCAGCAGTGCTAACCAGTGAGCCACCTTGCGGCCCTGCAGCAATATTTCAAGGCACATGCGGACGCGTGTAAAGTGCGTTTCCTGTCAAAGATGCTCCGCTTTTGTTGTTGTCCTTATCAGGAACAGTAATCCTGCTTCACTGACCAGGCATTGAAACCAAACCACAGCGAGGGTGATAGTGCTGAATTGTAACCACTAGCTGACATTTAGGACGGCAGGTGCAATTGCATCTTCTCTTAACAGCATAGTTTTTTTTTTCCTGCGTTGAGACGTTGCTTCCAAAATACTATTCGTGACACCGAGCTTTTACAGCACAGAATAATACATTATGTCAATGCCATTCCATCAAACATCCATCCATTATCATTTCCAGCTTCCAGTAGCCCGCAGCCTGACTTCTGAAGTGTTCATCTTATAGAGACGTTCCCTGCAAAGGTTTAATCTCAAATGAAGAAGCGAATGAGACTGAAGTCAGATTCCATTAAATTTGATCATGAACTGCGGGTGAACAGAACCGCATTTTCAGCCAAAGAGGGAAATATACATACACATCTTGTGAGAATGACAAAGGCCTTAGGAGAGGCCAACATTCAGAAAATGAGGAATTGAACTGTTTGCCTCTTCTTTCTTCACTTCGGGCTTTAAAACCCGATTCTGTTTGCATAAGCAAAGGGGTAAACAGGCAGGCGACTGTCCTTCGAGGACTGGCACAGTCGTGAATAATTGGTACATGCTAATCGTTGAATTCTCCACCTGTTGAGGTAGTCTGGCTAGCTGTGCACTTCCAGCCTCCTACCTGTTTCATTTGGATTCCAGCAGATTCCTGCCTCAACAGAAGGAATGGAAGCATTCAGCCGCTTCGCTGTATGTTTTCCTCCCCCACTATTTCATCGTTACTTTACTGCTTCGACTGTATCATGTTGTTCTTCCGGCGAAACTCGAGGATTCTTGGCATCAGATGTTTGTCGTCCTTCTGTTCCTCGAAGTAGAATCGCAGATGGGGATTTCGAAAGTCAAGCAGATGAGGCCTGGTCCTTGGGGAAAATGGCTTCATGATATTCCCTCAGAAATAATTCCAAGCAACACGGAAAATGCTTCGGTGAATGTTTGTTGCAACAGCTGTAAACAAACTCTGCAAGGCCCAAGCGAGATTCGAATACACAACCAATGGTTGATAAGACCAATGCTCTAACCTCTGAGCTATGGAGCCAATGGCCACGGAAGCGTTTTTTTATGACTAGCAGAAAATGATGAACTCGAGCACAGCCTATTTCGTCGTCCGAGGTTCGTGATGCAAGCTTCGTTTTCTGTTTAAAAATACGACTTGAAACCCATTTCTTTTTTCACTTGTTTGATATAACACTTTGTCAGCTTCCCGATATCTCATAATGTGACTGGGATCAAAATTTGTTTAAACTCCCTCCAGAGGAACAGCTTTGAAGTTTCCATTATGTGAAAGGCACGATGTAGTATTGATATCATTTAATTGCCCTTCATTTCAACAAAGATTACAGCTTTTCTTCTTCTGTTGTTGACTAATTCGTTTCCTATACTATTGTGCGATTTACGTAGTGAAGAGATTTCACAATTTATGACCTTGGTGTATGAAGTTTAGGCACCAAACGTGGAACAGTTCAAATCGAACATACTCCGGAGATTGGAATTCCAGGTTATGCAGGTATCTGAGAGGGCGTTTTAAAACAA
>NW_025174838.1:1686-1938 GCF_004010195.1 Chiloscyllium plagiosum | reverse complement strand
ACCGGCCCTTGCTGTCCCTGTGTGAGACCGGCCCTCCCTGTCTCTGTGAGACCAGCCCTCCCTGTCCCTGTGTGAGACTGGCCCTCCCTGTCTCTGTGAGACCAGCCCTCCCTGTCCCTGTGTGAGACCGGCCCTCCCTGTCTCTGTGTGAGACTGGCCCTCCCTGTCTCTGTGTGAGACCGGCCCTCCCTGTCCCTGTGTGAGAGCGACCCTCCCTGTCCCTGTGTGAGACCGGCCCTCCCTGTCTCTGTG
>NW_025174838.1:0-550 GCF_004010195.1 Chiloscyllium plagiosum | reverse complement strand
TGTGTGACCAGCCCCTCCCTGTCCCTGTGTGTGACCAGCCCTCCCTGTCCCTGTGTGTGACCAGCCCTCCCTGTCTGTGTGTGTGACCAGCCTTCCCTGTCTCTGTGTGTCCAGCCCTCCCTGTCTCTGTGTGAGACCAGCCCTCTCTGTCTGTGTATGTGTGACCAGCCCTCCCTGTCTCTGTGTGTGACCAGCCCTCCCTGTCTGTGTGTGGGACCAGCCCTCCCTGTCCCTGTGTGTGACCAGCCTTCCCTGTCTCTGTGTGTGTGACCAGCCCTCCCTGTCTGTGTGTGTGACCAGCCCTCCCTGTCTGTGTGTGTGTGACCAGCCCTTCCTGTCTGTGTGGGACCAGCCCTCCCTGTCCCTGTGTGCGACCAGCCCTCCCTGTCTGTGTGTGTGACCAGCCCTCCCTGTCCCTGTGTGAGACCAGCCCTCCCTGTCCCTGTGTGTGGCCAGCCCTCCCTGTCCCTGTGTGTGACCAGCCCTCCCTATCTCTGTGTGACCAGCCCTCCCCGTCTCTGTGTGAGACCAGTCCCCCCTGTCTCTGTGA
>NW_025174837.1:1735-1849 GCF_004010195.1 Chiloscyllium plagiosum | reverse complement strand
GGGTGCTGTGTGAGCAGGGTGCTGTGTGAGCAGGGTGCTGTGTGAGAAGGATGGGCAGCACGGTGGCACAGTGGTTAGCACTGCTGCCTCGCAGCGCCAGAGACCCGGGTTCAA
>NW_025174837.1:0-1611 GCF_004010195.1 Chiloscyllium plagiosum | reverse complement strand
GCCGAAGGGCCTGTTTCCACACTGTAAGTAATCTAATCTAATCTAAAAAGGATGCTGGGTGAGCAGGGTGCTGTGTGAGCAGGGTGCTGGCTGAGCATGCTGCTGTGTGAGCAGGGTGCGGTTTGACCAGGGTGCTAGGTGAGCAGGGAGCTGTGAGCGCAGGGTGCTGTGTGAGCTGAGTGCTGAGTGAGCAGGGTGCTGTGAGAGCAGGGTGCTGGGTGAGCAGGGTGCTGGGTGAGCAGGGTGCTGTGTGAGCCGGGTGCTGTGTGAGCCAGGTGCTGTGTGAGAAAGGTGCTAGGTGAGCAGGGTGCTGGGTGAGCAGGGTGGTGGGCAAGCAGGGTGCTGGGTGAGCAAGGTGCTGGGTGAGCAGTGTGTGGGGTGAGCAGGGTGATGGGTGAGCAGGGTGCTGTGTGAGCCGGGTTCTGTGTAAACAGGGTGCTGTGTGTGCAGGGCGCTGTGTGAGCAGGGTGCTGGGTGCTGTGAGTGCTGGGTGAGCAGGGTGCCGGGTGCTGTGAGTGCTGTGTGAGCAGGGTGCTGGGTGAGCAGGGTGCTGGGTGAGCAGGGTGCTGGGAGAGCTGTGTGCTGTGAGTGCAGGGTGCTGTGTGAGCAGGGTGCTGGGTGCTGTGAGCAGGGTGAGCAGGGTGCTGGGTGCTGTGAGTGCTGTGTGAGCAGGGTGCTGTGTGATCAGGGTGCTGGGTGAGCAGGGTGCTGTGTGAGCAGGGTGCTGGGTGAGCAGGGTGCTGTGTGAGCAGAGAGCAGAGTGAGCAGGGTTCTGGGTGAGCAGGGCGCTGTTTGAGCAGGGTGCTGTGTGAGCAGGGTTCTGGGTGAGCAGGGTGCTGTGTGAGCAGGGTGCTGTGTGAGCAGAGAGCAGAGTGAGCAGGGTTCTGGGTGAGCAGGGTGCTGTGTGAGCAGGGTGCTGTGTGAGCAGAGTGCTGTGTGAGCAGTGTGCAGGGTGAGCAGGGTGCTTTGTGAGCAGGGTGCAGGGTGAGCTGGGTGCTGTGTGAGCAGGGTGCTGTGTGAGCAGGGCGCTGTGTGAGCAGGGTGCTGTATGAGCAGGGTGCTGTGTGAGCAGGGTGCTGTGTGAGCAGGGTGCAGGGTGAGCAGGGTGATGGGTGAGCAGGGTGCTGTGTGAGCAGGGTGCTGGGTGAGCAGGGTGCTGTGTGAGCAGTGTGCAGGGTGAGCAGTGTGCAGAGTGAGCAGGGTGCAGAGTGAGCAGGGTGCTGTTTGAGCAGGGTGCTGGGTGAGCAGTGTGCTGTTTGAGCAGGGTGCTGTGTGAGCCGGGTGCTGTGTGAGCAGGATGCTGTGTGAGCAGGGTGCTGTTTGAGCAGGGTGCTGGGTGAGCAGGGTGCTGTGTGAGCAGGGTGCAGGGTGAGCAGGGTGCTGTGTGAGCAGGGTGCTGGGTGAGCAGGGTGCTGTGTGAGCAGGGTGCTGTTTGAGCTGGGTGCTGGGTGAGCAGGGTGCTGTGTGAGCAGGGTGCTGTTTGAGCAGGGTGCTGTGTGAGAAGGGTGCAGGGTGAGCAGGGTGCTGTGTGAGCAGGGTGCTGGGTGAGCAGGGTGCTGTGTGAGCAGGGTGCTGGTTGAGCTGGGTGCTGGGTGAGCAGGGTGCTGTGTG
>NW_025174836.1:0-1938 GCF_004010195.1 Chiloscyllium plagiosum | reverse complement strand
AAATTCCAGGAAATGCGGTGTTGTTCGTTTCATATTATTAATTTTGCTGCAACTTCACTTTGTTCATTGGAATGTTCGGAAGTGAATTGCATTTACATGATTGAAATGCTTCATATTGTATTGAATTTTGCTCCGAATTCATTCCAGCTTAAAGAAAATATTGATGAGAAAACAGAAGGCTAAATTACAAAACAAGATGCCAGTTTTGATGCTCAGTTACGTTGGCAGATTTCAGTGGGTATCAAATGAACCCAACGTCATGGCGATTGTCGTCCCACCTTTAAACCATGGGATTAAAGCACGAAATCGATCTCTAAGAGACGGGTCACTTTCTATTCATTATGGAATTTCTTTCCTTGATAATATACAAAATCTGCTCAGTTCCATTGGTAATGCTGCATGTGAAATATTAATAGAAATCTTTCAAAACTCTGAGGTTTTTTTTTTGCTGAATCTTATTCAGCTGCATACGTTTGCGATATTTCTTTATATCTGAAGTCGTCCAAATTAGACATTGTTTCCTCGCACCTTCCACTCCCCACATCCCACTTTTACACTTTTGCCCAGCCACGGTTGTCTCTCTCCTGGAAAAACTCACTGCTTGTGTGTCTCTAAATATGCCTTTCCAAATATTTTGGAAACGGATTATCTGAATGACAGAAATTCTGCTCCCATCATTTCTTTGTCCTACGTCGATGGTTTTGAAAGCCTGACGTTCAATTTACTCTCTCCAAACCTCACATACCCTGAAAAACTTGCATTCGGTTTTCCTTGGTTCAGTTTCTCGTTTTCCAAAACACAAATAACTAAAATGCCATCCCCATTAAACGCCGTCAGCATCATCTCTAATGCCTTAGCTCCCCAGTAAAAGCTGGCAGTGTCCTCTCTGATAGAATCACAGATTCTCTACAAGGCAGAAAGTACAATTCAGCCAATCGAGTCTGTAGGGACACTGTGAACAGCATCTCAACCAGACCTAGCTCCCCTCTCTATCACTGCAGGCCTCTGGCTTGTGATTTTGAATAAACCTGCTGCAAGAAAACCTGGCATCGTGTGACTGCTGACCTTATCACTGCGTTACCCATGGCTAATTCACTTAACTTACTGAAATCACTCCCTGGACACATCAGCGCAATTTAGCATTGCCAATCCACCTAACCTATAGACTTAACAGCAGTGCGACCCACTGAGCAAATGTGCCATCACATTGAACACTATCTGTATCATGTGTAATGGCTTTACACACTGGTAATTCCGCCTAGAGAAAGCAAGCTACTCCCGTCAACCCGAATTCAATGCATTCAAACGCGGTTCTACGCTGTACATCCTCATTAGTGCTGCCGGAAATGTTTCTGCACTCGGATCTGAGTGAGTTTACTCTTTTTTCTTACTCAGATTCCTGCTTTAAGTAAACACTTCAGTCAGGAACAACTCTATATAATGATTTTCATTGCGACACAAACACAATGTGCAGTTTGCAGAATTATGTGCTTGCACTTTCACTGACGCTCTCTGCCCCAGGAGCTGCAGTCCTTCCCCAGCTGATTCAGACAGCACTGTCCTTCCTGTGACATATCCAATCGAGAATGGAAGGCCAGGCATTAATAACCTTCACTGGGGAACAGAGCTACAGGTTTAAAACTTTCACGATGCCCCCAGCGGAGAATTGAGACCTGTGACAGGAGGGGACACTAACCACGATACTGTGGAGGACAAAAACATCGAAGGAAGCCCTTCAGCCTGTTGTGGCTGCACTTGTCCAACACAACTGCTTAACGACCTGAATCAAGTTTTTCATTGTTTATCCTATAGTCTTATATGTTTTGGCATCACAAATTATCATCTCATTTTTTTTCAGGTTGGAAGGGTTTCCACCTCTCTGACCCTTTCCGCACATCTACTCATAACTTTCTGCCTTTTCCAGAAATCTCTTGGCCC
>NW_025174835.1:924-1938 GCF_004010195.1 Chiloscyllium plagiosum | reverse complement strand
ATAACTGAGTGAATCACTTTACTTGTTCAGCAATCGAACAGTCCTCTTGTGCTAAGGTATAGGGACAGAATGCAGGGCGTGGGATGGAAAAGTTCTGAAGAAGTTTGACATAGGGACTGATGAAGTGTTCGTGGTTCTGAGTGGCTTGAAGTGGGCATATTCCCAATTCAAGACGGACTTCTATCTTATGTTCCTCTCTGTCTCAATGGAGGAAATATTTTACTTTACTCTTTGGGTTTGTAGTGGACTAGACAAACGCAGTTCCACTTGTCAGCAAGATTGGGAGAGATAAACCAGAGAATCACACAGCAGTGAGTCTCACATCAATTAAAGGGAACCTTTTGGAGCAAACCCTGAAGGAGAGACTTAACTGCCACTTGTCCAGTCAAGGTTTCATCAGGAAGAGTCATCACGGCTTTGTTACAGAATGTCATGCCTAACAGATTGGATTAAATATATTTTATTGGCAAGTGATCGGGTTTTTTTAACGAGGGCAGTAAAATTGATGTTGTTTGTGTGGATTTCAACATCGCCTTTAACACGACACCACACTGGAGACTGGTAAGAGGATAAAAGTGAAAAGGGATTTAAGGTCCCCTGGCAAGTTGGATCCAAACTTAATTTGGTGGTGGTAGGAGACACAGGATGGTGACAGAAGGCTGTTTGTGTGACTAGAACTGGCATTCAATGGTGTAACACAAGGATGAATGCTGGGTCCCATGTCGTTTGTGGGTGTGTGTAAAGAATATAGAACAAAGTCGAGGGAAATGAGAAGCAGAGTTGTTGATGATGCGAATATTAGCAAAATGGTTAATAGTTAGGAAGAAGTTCTTAGGATAGAGGAGCTCAGAGATGAATTTGTCAAATGTCAGATTCAGATAGGGGATGTTGAATTTAACCATGAAAAACATGTGGTGATGCACATTGGGAGTAACACGTCAACTGATTACTCAATGAATGGCAGGACACGAGGAAACCCAGAGGAACAGAGAGACTTTGCATGTTGGGCCACAT
>NW_025174835.1:0-584 GCF_004010195.1 Chiloscyllium plagiosum | reverse complement strand
GTTCAGAACTGGAGGGCACAGGTTTAAGGTGACAGGCACTGTGACACACTAAATAAGGTATAGAGAGTGAGAGAATGATGGTTTATTTCCAACAGGCATTGCTTCAGCTCAGTGTTCGGTTTTAAAAATAAGCATTTTTTTCGTGAAAGTAGTTTGGTAGTTAAGTCGTGAATGGAACGTTAGAGATACTAAAATTGAGTGATGAACCAATGAATAAGTGAGTGGGTACAATATTGTCCAATGCATAATGAAATGGAGAATGCCATATTTATAAGGAACAATCAATAAAGATCTTTTAAATAAAATGTGATGTTGCAGGACTCTGAAATGCACACCGAACTAGCTGTGCTGGGTTTATGAGTCACATTGACGTTTCTGCAGGAGCATCAACTGATTCGGAAGGCAAAATGATATTTTTCATCTGTTCAGCAGTGGCGAAGCAAATATATATTCCTCAGTTCCTATCAGCACTTGACAAGGTGAGCATGCATTGCCTGATCGAAACATTCCAGTTCATGAAACTCATTTTTTTTTTTGAGAAACAGACCGGAGCAGTTATTGAACTGCAGCTTTCTCTTTTCCTT
>NW_025174834.1:0-1937 GCF_004010195.1 Chiloscyllium plagiosum | reverse complement strand
TATTTCTATGCCTCTCAACATCTTGTACACCTCTATTAAGTCACCTCTCATCCTTCCTCGTTCCAATGAGAAAGGCCCTAACTCCCCCAACCTTTCTTCAAAAGACATGCTCTCCAGTCGAGGGAGCACCTTGGTAAATCTCCTCTGTACCCTCTCTAAAACATCCACATCTTTCATATAACAGGGCAACTAGAACTGTACCCAATACTCCAAGTGTGGTCTAACCATGGCTACATAGAGCTGTAGCATGCCCTCGCAGCTCTTAAACGCATTCCCCTGTTAATTAATGGCAACACACCATACGCCTTCTTAAGAATTCTGTCAACGTGGTGGCAACTTTGTGGGATGTATGGACATGGACACCAAGATTCCCCTAGTTCTCCACACTGCCAAGAATCATGCATTTAACTCTGAATTCTGCATTCAAGTTCGACTAGCCAAAGTGAATCACTCCACACTTTTCCAGGTTGAACTCTATCTGACACTTTTAAGACCAATTCTGCGTCTTGTACAACCTTCGTCTCGATTCACCGCTCCAACATCCTGCGTGTGATCAGCAAACTTAATAATCCATCCTGTGACTTCCTCATCCAAGTCATTTACAAAAATCACAAATAGCAGAGGTACTAGAACCGATCCCTGGATAACACCACTGGTCACTGAAGTCCAGGCTGCATACTTTCTACCTACCACCACCCTCTGGGTTCTATGGACATTCAATTCTGCATCCAGATAGCCAGATTTCCCTAAATCGCATACCTCCTTACCTTCTGAACGAGCCTATCGTGAAGAACCTTACCAAATGATTAAATCCATGTACACCAAGTCCCGTGTTCTACCTTCATCAACGTGTTTTGTCACATCATCAAAAAATTCACTAAGGTTTGTGAGGCATGACCTCCCTCTAGCAAGGCCATGCTGACTACCTCTAATCAAACTACGAGTTTTCAAGTAATTTTATAAACTGTCTCATGGAATCCTCTCCAATAATTTGCTCAACGCTGATATCTGACTGAATGGCCTGTAATTCCCAGGATTGTTTCCATTCCCCTTCTTGAACAAGGGAAAAGTATTTGCCACCCTCCAGTGGGCAGTGAGGACACAAATATCATCTCCAAAAGTGCAAACTTGCCTCCTGTTGAAACCTCGAATATGTCCCATCTGACCCAGGGGATTTATCCATCCTTACGTTTATCCACATGTTCAGACATCCTACTTCCTAACATTAACTTGTTCTAGCATATCTAGTCTGCTCAGTTGGAAAAGGGTCAGTGAGTGGCGGTTAATGTATTGCTTAAAAAACCTGAAAGGTTTGCGAATGGATCACGCCTTTAGGAGAGCAAGCCATCCTAAGGTACTTCCCGGAGGGAGAAATCACAGAATATGACAATTTGAACAATGCTTGCCCATGTTGTTAGGATGTTAACATTTATCAGGACTTGCTGACTTAGACAGCCTTTCAGTAAGTAGGTTCGCAAGTGATTAGGAACAAGTGAGCTCTGGGTTTAACCTCAGGAACACGCAACAACAGACGAGGCAGGACTGCATATAATATTGATTCATAGAGATCTACAACACAGAAAGCAAGTGTGATCTATTGCATTCATACTGGGCAAAATCAGCCTTATAACGTTTCGAATCCTATCATACAACTCTACGTTGAAAGCCTTTCTGCCTTGAAATTGCAAGTATACATATACATGCTGCAGCCTTCAGTACCTAAATAAGCAGAGAGATCCAAACTCCGACCATCCACTCGGTGAAAAACACACTTTTTCTGAACCTTCCCCCATTCGATGTCCCTTCGTCATAAGGAGAAAGTTTCTTCCTCTCAGCACAAACATCTCCTCCAAGTGAAAACACTTCTGACACAGCGAGACTTTCTTGATATGCCAATGAATAGTTCAGAATGGAACTTATCACATTCTGCTACTCTC
>NW_025174833.1:0-1937 GCF_004010195.1 Chiloscyllium plagiosum | reverse complement strand
GAAGTTGAAAGTGTGTACTGCACCTTTAAGAGAAGGGAATTCTATTCTGAACTGAGAGCTTCCAAGCACCTGTGGAATGAGAGGATGGCAGACCCAGACGCAATATATTGCTGTAGAGTTGGAGTCGGGTAATAACGGTTAATAGAAAGAGGGTCCCAGAGTTGTGAATAGTTGATGTAAAATGTTCACTTTCAGAGTGAAAAAATAAACTGATGTTTTTATTTAAACAGTGGGATTTGGTAGATCTGTCAATCATATTTTAACAGTTTACGAGGCGGATTGAGCATTTCTTTATGTTTCATTTAAGTTACCAGATGAGCTTCACGCCGTGTCCTCACCGTCCCCGCGTGTGTATCTGTGTGTCTTTGTGTGGGGCAGGTCTGGCAGTCTCTGTGGTGCTTAAAGTGATGCAATGCCACCCTCTGCTGGCCTCCCCACGCCACTGCACAGGCATTGGCAGAGTGTGAAAACCAACAGGGATACATTCAGAGGGGGGGAGGGAGAGGGCAGCTGCTCACAGCACCACCCAAACTGATGTCTTATCCATGGACTGATCTAAATGTCCTTTAAACTTGTAACAGTCCCTGCTTTCACCACTTCCTCAGGAAGTTCATTCAACACACAAGCCAGCTTCTGTCTAAAATATTTACCTCTCGTGACTTTTGTAAATCTTTTTCCTCGCACCTTAAAATATTCCTCAGTTTTGAAACCCCAACTCTACGGAAAAGACATCAGCCCTTTAGCTTATCTGTACCCCTCATGATTTTGTAAACCTCTGTAAAGTTACCCCTTAATCTCATACTCTCCAGTGAAAAAAGTCCCAGCCTCCCCAGTCTCTCCTTATAGCTCACTCCCTCCATTCCCTGCAACATCCAGGTTAATCTCTTCTGAACCCTCTCCAACTTAATAAGGTCAAAGTGAAGGTATTTTCCCATAGTATGAGGAGTCCAAAACTAGAGGACATAGGCTTGAGAGGAGAGGGGAAACATTTAAAAGTGACCTAAGGGGCAGCTTTTTCACCCAGAGGGTGGTGTGCCGATGGAATGAGCGGGCAGGATGACCAGACTGGACACAGTATTCCAGAAGAGGCCTCACCAATATCCTGTACAACCACAACATGACATCCCAATTCCGATACTCAAGGGTCTGACCGAAGAAGACAAGTGTGTTAAACACCTTCTTAACCACACTATCTGTATGAGATGCAAATTTCAAAGAATTATACCTGACGGCCTAGGTCTTTGTTCTCCAGCACTGACAAAGGCCCTACTTTTAATTGTATAGGTCCTGCTCTTGTTTGATTTACCAAATCCAATACCTGGCATTAATCCAAACTAAACTCCATCTGACACCCCTCAGTCCAATGTGTGATATTACTGTCACCTCACCCTCCCCCTTCAATTTTAAAGTGCCCATCCGTCTCCAGGAGGCTTGCACACTCCGGCCTTGATTTTCACAAAGACCCTGAGCTTGGGTTGCCTTGTGTGGTTGGCGGAAGAGGGACAGATTGCAGACACAGTCAGTGGGGAGGAGAGGCTGGACAGTAATCAGTGGCCTGGTATCATTTCATGGTTTTAGGAAGCGGGCAGTCGCACGTTAGAGGTGGCTAAGAGTGATCGGTGTTTTGGGACCAGAAATTAAGCTCTTCCTTCGTCTCTGGTGTTCAGTAATAAATATCCATTTGAGACCCTTCATTGGGCAGACTGTGACTGCAGGATTTCTTTCCTTAATATTGCAGACTACAGATAATAGCGATTAAAGATGTTCATAATTAATTTCGATAGCATAGCACGTACCCTCAATATCCTACAGTTGAGACAAGTATCTTGCATTTGTTTAACAAGACGAAGTGTTTTGTATAACTCAGTAATAGTAACCTGATTATAATAAATCCACACTGCGCAGAAAGCTGGCACTTAAAATATGACTCAAAATCT
>NW_025174832.1:0-1937 GCF_004010195.1 Chiloscyllium plagiosum | reverse complement strand
TTCCATCCTTCCTTCCATCCATCATCTTTGTCGACCCTTCCTTCCATCCATCAATCATCTGTTTCTATCTTTCTTTGCTTCCTTCCTTCTTGCCATCCATCTTCTGCTTTTCATTTGTCCCTTCGATCCATCCATCATCTCTTTGCAATCCTTCCTTCCTTCCATCCATTATCTCCTTTTCATTCCTACCTTCCTTCCATTCATTATCTCTATTTCTGTTCTCCTTCCTTCTATCCATTACCTCCTTTTCTATCCTTACTTCGTTCCATCCATCATCCCTTTTCTAATCTTTCCAACCATCAATCACTTCGCTTTGATCCTTCCTTCCATCCATCATTTCTTTTTATGATCCTTCCTTCCTTCATCCATCCATCATCTTCGTCGATCTTTCCTTCTTTCCTTTCTTCCATCTATCATCTCTCTTTTGATCGTTCCTTCGATTCAAGATCTCTTTGTCGATCCTTCCTTCTATGTTCGTTTCTTCATTCCTTCCATCCATCATTTCTTTTTTGATCCTAACTTTTTGTTCCTTATTAATTCCATCCATCCATCGTCTCTTTTTCGATTCTTCCTTCCTTTCATCCAACATCTCTTTTTCGATTCTGCCTTCCTTCCGACCGTCAGATCCATCATCGCTTTTTCAATCCATTCTGCCTTCCATCCATCAGCTCATTATCGATACATCCGTCCTTCCTTCCATCCAATATCTCATTTTCGATCCTTTCTTCCTTCCTTCCTTCCTTTCATCCATCATCTCTTATTCGATCCTGCCTTCCTGAAATCCTTCCAACATTTCGTTTTTGATCATTCCTTCCTTTCTTCCTTCCATCCATCTTCTATTTTTCGATCCTTCCTTCCTTTCTTCCTTCCTTTTCATCCATCATCTCTTTTTCGATTCTTCCTTCCATCCATCATTTCTTCCATCCTTCCTTCCAACATTCCTTCAATCCATCATCTCTTTTTCGATCCTCCCTTCCATCCTGCTTTCCATTCATCGTCTCATTTTCGATCCTTCCATCCATCAATCTATAATCTCTTTTTCGATTCTTCCTTCCTTCCTTCTTTCCTTCCTTCCTTCCTTCCATCCATCAACTCTTTATTGACCCTTCCTTTCTTCCATCCAAAATCTCTTTTTCGACACTTCCTTCCTTCCATCCATTGTCTCTTTTGTGGCACTTCCTTCCTTCCATCCATCATCACTTTTTCCGATCCTTCCTTCCTTACTTCCTTTCTTACATCTATCATCGTATTTTTGAACCTTCCTTGCTTCCTCCCCTCCTTCCTGCCATCATTCCTTCCTTACAACAATCCACTATCTCTTCTTCGATCCTGCGTTCCTTCTATCCTTGCTTCCTTCCTTCATTCCGTCATTCTATGTAACAACTCTTTTTCGATTCTTCCTTCCTTCTGTCCTTCCTCCCATTCATCACCTGTTTCTGATCCTTACTTGCTTCATTCATTTTTTACATCCTTCCTTCCTTTCCTCCATCCATCGTCTGTTTTTCGATCGTTCCTTCCTTCCATCTATCTTCTCTTTTTCGATTCTCCTTCCCTTCCCTCCAACCTTCTGTCCAACCACATTTTTTCAATCATTCCTTCCTTCCATCCTTCCTTCCATTATTCTTCTCTTTTTCGATCCTACCTTCCTTCTCTCACTCCATACTCTCTTTTTCGATCCTTCCTTCCTTCCATCTATCATAATTTTTTCGGTTCTTCATTCCATCCTTCCTTGCGTCCAACCTTCATACTTTCCTTCCTTCCTTCCTTTCATTCACCATCACTAGTTTTTTTTTTAATTCTTCATTCCTTCCGTCCAAAAATCATCTCTTCTTCGATTCTTCCTCCCTGCCTTCCTTGCTTCCTTCCTTCCTTCGTTCCATCCATCAACTCTTTTCGATCCTTCCTTCCTTCTTTCCTTCCTTCCTTCCTTCCACCAT
>NW_025174831.1:0-1937 GCF_004010195.1 Chiloscyllium plagiosum | reverse complement strand
ACCCTAACCTGCACATCGCTGGGCACTATGGGACAATTTCCCATGGCCAATCCACCCGAACCTGCATAACCTTTGGCACTATGGGATAATTTCCCATGGCCAATCCACCCTAACCTGCACATCCTTGGGCACTATGGGATAATTTCCCATGGCCAATCCACCCTAACCTACACATCCCTGGACACTATGGGACAATTCCCCATGGCCAATCCACCCTAACCTACACATCCTTGGTACACTATGGGACAATTTCCCATGGCCAATCCACCCTAACCTACACATCCGTGGGCACTATGGGACAATTTCCCATGGCCAATCCACCCTAACCTGCACATCCCTGGACACTATGGGACAATTTCGCATGGCCAGTCCACCCTAACCTGCACATCCCTGGGCACTATGGGACAATTTCCCATGGCCAATCCACCCTAACCTGCACATCCCTGTACACTATGGGACAATTTCCCACGGCCAACCCACACTAACCTGCACATCCCTGGGCACTATGGGAGGAAACTGGCGCACTCGGAGCAAACCCACACAGACACAGGGAGAATGTGCAAACCCCACACAGGGTATTAGTCCTGCCTTAAAGACACTGGCCTCAGACAGAGCGCTGGGAGGGGGAGTTCCCTCAGCCGATCCTCTGGAAGCGGGACAGAAGATGAAGAAGGGGAAGGGAGATGTACCACTGAGCAGGTTGGGACTTGATGGGAGTAGATGTAGACCTGCTGCTATGCAGGGGGACCTGGGTGTCCTTGTGCACGAATCGCAGGAGCTTGGTCTGCTGGTGCAGCAGGTCATTAGGAAGGCCAATGGAATATTATCCTTCATTGCTAACGGGATGGAGTTTAAAAGCAGGGAGGTTATGTTGCAGCTGGACACGGTGCTGGTGAGAGTATACGTGGAGCTCTGCGTGCAGTTTTGGTCTCCTTTCTTGAGAAAGGATGTATTGGCACTGGAGGGGGTGCAGAGGAGGGTCACTCGGTTGATTCCAGAGTTGAGGGGGTTGGTTTATGAGGAGAGACTGAGCAGACTGGGATTATATTGATTGGAATTCAGAAGAATGAGAGGGGATCTAACAGAAACATATAAAATGATGAAGGGAATGAATGAGCTAGAAGCAGGGAGAATGTTTCCACTGGCAGGTGAAACTAGAATTAGGGGGCGCAGTCTCAAAATGAGGGGGAGCACATTTCGGACAGAGCTGAGGAGGAACTTCATCACCCGGGGGTTGGGAATCTGTGAGATTCCCTGTCCAAGGAAGTGGTTGAGACGATCTTGTTGAATGCTTTCAAAGCGAAGGTGACTTGATTTCCGAGCAGTACGGGAATTCAGGGTGATGGAGAGCGGGCGGGTCAGTGGAGCTGAGGTCATAGGAAGGTCAGCCATAATCTTACTGAATGGTGGATCAGGATCGATGGGCCAAATGGCCTACTCTGGCTCCTGGTTCTGAAAGCACATCATTGTGACCCAGTGAAGAGGAGGCCCGCAGGTAATGATCCTGTTCACAGGACGGCCAGCGCTCCCCGGCCCAACCCACCCTGCACGCTCTGGGTTTACCCGTAACGGTGACCTTTCCTCTCCCGCAGTTGTCCTGAACGTCTACTCCCGCACTCCGAGCGTGAGGACGGGACTGGGGCGTGATGTCCTCCTGGACTGTGGATTCGCCATGGACAGGCAGACTGGCTTTGCCGTGGAGTGGCGTTACCAGTTCAAGGGCAGCGGGCACTTGGTCTACGCTTATAACGGTGCCCACGACCGGGTGGACATGGCAGAGGCTGGCACGGAGATGTTCTTTTACGAGGCGCACAGTCGGGGGAACGCCTCACTGTTAATCCGAAACGTGGACATCAGGCACGAGGGCAGCTACATCTGCACCATCTACATGCCAAACCTGCACGCTCAGCAATCCATCGATCTCCAAATCACAGGTA
>NW_025174830.1:0-1937 GCF_004010195.1 Chiloscyllium plagiosum | reverse complement strand
AGACAGACCATTCTGCAATGAGATGACAATAAAATGTCTGCCCTCAGCGTCTGGTGAACCTGGGGAATGCACTCGAATCTGGAAGCCAAGACACTGAATATAAATACGGACATAGAGACAGTAAAGGAATGGTGGGAGAGAAGGAGAATGATAAGGAAATAAAGGGTCAGGTATCATTATATTGAATTGGGTAGGAAACTCGACAGACCAAATGGACTACTGCAGTTCCTACTTTATCGCTTCCCACGGTTAAACACATTAAGGGATGTGTACAGTGTGTGGGAAAAGTGCATTGAGGAGATGTTTGTACATGAACTGGAATGGGGAAGGCTCAATGTGTTGTATGGCCTACTCCATTCCCGATGTTTCTGTGCAGTCTGTAAATGTTGTCACAAGCTCTCGGATATTAGGAAGGAGGTCTCTGCAGGGTCAACAGGACTGTGTTTCTCGTTGCCTTTTCCGATACTGAGGCTGGGGCTGGGTGTTCTTTCTGGTTTTATCCTTTAGACCCCGGAACAGTTTGATGCAATAGAATGTCCTGGCTGGCAGAATCAGAGACCATTGAAAAGTTTACCACATGTCTGTGTGTCTGTAGTCACGTTTTGGCCAGACCAGGAAAGCACGGGAGATTCACTTTCTGAAAGTACATTTGTGAAGCAAATTGGTGTGTACAATCGCCATTGGCTTGAAGGTCACTATTACGGACACCAGATTTTGCATCTTAATATTTTGTCAATTGTGTTTACCTTACACCAGCTGCCAGAGCATTAGCCTGGTCTGGATTAGTAATCCAGTGACCTTTCCACAGCAGCACCATCTCTACACGGGGACCTATCTGAAATCAAACTGAGGGGGAGGTAACTGCTCAGATTGTAATTATAATCCTCTTAGGAACTGGACATAGCTGAGTAATTTTCCACATTACCAGGGCGATGTCAGAGTTGGAGCTGGAATGAAACAGCTTTCCAGGAACACGGCTTGTTGTGCAGCACAAGTCTTCAGTCCTGTTGCAGGAATGGGGTCAGGGACCATTGTCTTTTTCGTATGTACTGTGTTCAGCTGTTTCTTCATGTCACGTACAGCAAATTGACTTGGTTGAAGACTGGCATCTGTGATTCTGTGGGTATCATGGCGAGGGTGAGGTGGTTCATCAACTCAACACTTCTGTCTGAGGTTGGTGCATCTACCACATCCTGGTCTTTTACACTGATGTGCAGGGCTGTTTGATTACTGAGGATGGGGATATTTGTGGATCCCTTTGCTCCAGTTATTTGTTTAATCTTTCATCACCATTTATGTCAGAACGTGACAGGATTGCGGAGCTTCGATCAGATCTGTTAGTCAAGTGTGGTAGCTTTAATGGGTTCACGTCAGGTTTTGGTTCACGTGGTTCTGATCCAGTCATGTTCACCCACAGTCATTACTGAAACATAGATCGTATTGATGGCAATGGCAGACTGAGGAAATTATTCGAGGCTAAAAGTTACAGGTTGTGGTTAATGCTGTTCTGCTTCTCCTGCTGCTGTAGTCTGCAGCACTACATAAATACGCAGTTTTGAGCTGCAATACCTGCAATGCAATTCTGCTCTCTGTCCCTTAGTTCACAACGAGACCCATTCACCCATCAGCCCTGTACTCAGTGACCTACTTTGGTTTCTGATGTGGTAACACTTCCATTTTCATACTCTCATTCTGCTGAGGGTCTCTCCCCGGGTCATGCCTTCAATCTGGCACATTCTGCAAAACCAATTAACTGATTTTAATTCATTGTTTAATTCATCAGAATCTTTTTCCTTGAGTAATACCATCTTCTGTGTTTAAAGTGAATGCCTTTCCCTCTGTTTCTCTCCCTGAGCATGATTAAGAGCTCTGCAGTGTCAGTGATGTCAGCCTTATGTAGTTTTAGAGCCAATGAATTCTCTGGATTCCCAATCATC
>NW_025174829.1:0-1937 GCF_004010195.1 Chiloscyllium plagiosum | reverse complement strand
ACCTTCATCAATTATTACATTCCCCATCTTCATCTACCTATTACATTCCCCATTTTCATCTACCTATTACATTCCCCATCTTTATCTACCTATTACATTCCGATCTTTATCTACCTATTACATTTCTTATCTTCATCAATCTATTACATTCCTCACCTTCATCTACATGTTACATTTCCCATCTTCATCTACCTATTACATTCCCCACCTTCATCTACCTATCACATTCCCACCTTCATCTACCTATTACATTCCCATTTTCATCTGCCTATTACATTCCCACCTTCATCTATCTCTTATATTCCTCACCTTCATCTATCTATTACATTCCTCACCTTCATCTATCAATTTCATTCCCCACCTTCATCTTCCTATTACATTCCCCACTTTCATCTACCAATTACATTCCCACCTTCATCTACATATTGCATTTCTCACCTTCATCTATCTATTACATTCCCCATCTTCATCTATCTATTACATTCCCACCTTCATCTATCTCTTACATTCCTCACCTTCATCTATCTATTACATTCCTCACCTTTATCTATCAATTTCATTCCCCACCTTCGTCTTCCTATTATATTCCCCACCTTCATCTACCAATTACATTCCCACCTTCATCTACATATTGCATTTCTCACCTTCATCTATCTATTACATTCCCCATTTCATCTATCTATTACATTCCCACCTTCATCTGGCTGTTACATTCCCCACCTTCATCTACCTATGACATTCCCCACGGTCATTTGCCTATTACACTCCCCATCTTCATCTACACATTCATTCCTCACATTCATGTACCGATTACATTTCCCATCTTCATCTATCTGTTACATACCCCACCTCATCTACCTATTACATTCCCCACCGTCATCGACTCATGACATCCCTACCTTCATCTACCTATGACAGTCGCCACCTTCATCTACCTATTGCATTCCCCACCTTCATCTACCAATTACATTCCCACCTTCATCTACATATTGCATTTCTCACCTTCATCTGTCTATTACATTCCCCACCTTCATCTATCTATCACATTCCAACCTTCATCTGGCTGTTACATTTCCCACCGTCATCTACCTATGACATTCCCCACAGTCATTTGCCTATTACACTCCCCATCTTCATCTACACATTCATTCCTTACATTCATGTACCGATTACATTCCCCATCTTCATCTATCTGTTACATACCCCACCTCATCTACCTATTACATTCCCCACCGTCATCGACTTATGACATCCCTACCTTCATCTACCTATGACAGTCGCCACCTTCATCTACCTATTGCATTCCCACCTTCATCTATCTATTACATTTCCCACTTTCATCTACCTATTAAATTCCCCACCTTCATCTAACTACTATATTCACCACCTTCATCTACCTATTACATTCCCACCTTCATCTATCTATTTCATTCTCCATCTTCATCTACCAATTACATTCCCACCTTCATCTACCTGTTACATTCCTCAACTTCTTCTATCTATTACATTCCCTACCTTCATCTACCTATTACATTCCTCACCTTTATCTATCTATTACATTCCCCACCTTCATCGACCTATAACGTTCCCCACCTTCACCTACCTATTACATTCCCCACTTGCATCTATCTATTAGACTCCTCACCTTCATCTACTTAGTACATTTGCCATCTTCATCTCTCTGTAACATTCTCCACCTTCATTTACCTATTGCATTCCCCACTTCCATCTATCTGTTTCATTCCTGACCTTCATCTACCTACTACATTCTTCACCTTCATCTACCTATTATGTTTCCCACCTTCATCTACCTATTACATTCCCCAGCTTCATCTATCTATTACATACCCCACGTTATCTACCTATTACATTCCCCACCGTCAACGACTTATTACATCCCCACCTTCATCTATCTATTATATTCCTCACCTTCATCT
>NW_025174828.1:0-1937 GCF_004010195.1 Chiloscyllium plagiosum | reverse complement strand
GCGATAATCTGCATTGCTGGAATAACGTGAGTGTAGAAGAGTCCGTGACAAGAGCCTAGCATGTAGTGCAACACGAACTCAAGACCACGATTCGGCTGCCTTCATGTGGTCTGAACTGTACTATGAGCTTCTGTTCAGCCAAACTGCGTTGTCTTGTATCTCCAAGTCCACCCTGGAGAACGCTTAACCGAAGGTCACAGGCTGAATGTCCTTGGACGCTGAAGTGTTCCCCAACTGGGATGGAACATTCCTGCCTGGGCGATTGCTGCACGTGTCCATTCATCCATTGTCGGAACGTCTGCACAATCTTGCTGCGATATAATGCCTCGGGGCATCCTTATATGCAACTTATGATGTAAACAATATTGGCCGAGTCACACGAGTACCTGCTGTGCACATGTGATGGTAATATCGGTGTCGATAATCTAACATGTTTTGCAGAGGTTGCCATGGCAGGGGTGATATGGTGTTTTGGTAAATTTTGCCCTGAAGCCAAATAGTTTTCACCAAACTATGGCCTTTTTGAGGTTTTTCTGTTGTTTGAATGTGAGAAGTGGAGGCATTTGGATGCTCTTGGCTAGATGTTTGTCACCATCCATGACATGTTGAGGCCACAACGAAACTGATGTAGTTTCTCCGTTGCAGGGAAGTACTAGAAGATGAAAGGTACTCTACCGGCTGTATACCATGTCTATCTCCTGAAGAGGTTGAAGCACTTTTTCACTGTGTCGTCAGAATTGGCGATCAATGAGTTGAACATCGTATCCTGTTCCTTTGTTGTACCTTCCAGTAGATGTCTGGTACGTTCCTCCTCGGCTCAACAAAGCTGGAAAAATGCAGCATCGTGAGGTTATCCGTGGGTACAGTGAGGTACTTAGATGTCTGTCCTTGATGAAGTTGCTTGTGTACAAGAATGCGACTGATTTTGAGGAGTAGTCTATGAGTAGTCTGATTGTGGGAATGCAATTTGTTGGTACCGTTGTGTAGTCCTTTGAGTGATTCATCGCCATGAGTACAGAGGAAGAAAATGTGCCTCGTCGGACGAACATCACAGTGAAGAAATCTTGCTTAAACTTGTGCATGACATCGTTGGTGGCTTGGGTGCAGATTTATTTCTAATGGCTGTCCTTTCTTTCTGGATTAAGAACTGATTGTCAAAAGTGAAGATGTTGCGGTCAAGAATGAACCTTGAGTTACAAGATGTTTTCTGGGAACTGGTAGTGTTATGAAGGTCAAGGCATGAACTGTATCCTTAAGATAGAGTGAATGCTATTCTGAACTGAGAGAGTGCACATACCTGGAAAATGACGGTGTGGCAAGCCTAGATTGCATTGGAAAATTTAAAATATCTAACATTTGGCTGTGAAATTGATTTTTGTGTCTTGGTTCCTTTTATTGCGAAAATGCACATTCCACTAATCAGTTTAAGTTATGCCCCAGGAAACTTAAACCCAATCGAGTTTGAATTTATTGTTTTGTCAATATTGCAGCAAGGAGACCATCCAACGTCGAAGATATAAAAATGTGGACATTTGGAAAGTAGGAGACAGGGTAGCTGTCATCGACATCCATAAGCCCGGAGAAGTAACATTCTGCTCTCCAAGGAATTGCTAATTACGGTCTGTCAAAGGTATGTGTGCATATGCAACACACTCGCAGTAAAAACAAAAAGAAGACGACAAAGGCAATTCAGAACTTGAAGCGTGAAGTCACAGAAGACGACAGCGTTTTGAAATTAAGTTGATGTAATTTTAATAAGCATCTTATTGGAACAGCATATTGTCATAGAGTTGGAGGCAAGTAACAAGAAGTTAGGAGAAAGTGGAGTTAGTGTTGCGAATAGTTTTTGTTTGTAGGTCACATTTAGAGTTACAAGATAATTTGATGTTATTTTCTTTAAATACTGGGATGTGGGAGTTCTCTATTTTAAGATTACA
>NW_025174827.1:0-1937 GCF_004010195.1 Chiloscyllium plagiosum | reverse complement strand
ATTGTAGTGAACAGCTGTCCCGGTGTATATCGTAGTGATCATCAGTCCCAGTATATATTGTAGAGAACAGCTGTCCTGGTGAATATTGTCATGAACAGCTGTCCCGATGTATGTTGTAGAGAACAGCTGTCTCAGTGTATATTGTAGTGAACAGCTGTCCCGGTATATGTTGTAGTGAAAAGCTGTCCCGGTGTATATCGTAGTGAACAGCTATCCCAGTGTATATTGTAGTGAACAGCTGTCCCGGTCTATATTGTAGTGAACAGCTCTCCCGGTGTATATTGTAGTGAACAGCTGTCCCGGTGTATATTGCAGTGAACAGCTGTCCCGGTGTATGTTGTAGTGAACAGCTGTCCTGGTGTATGTTGGGGTGTACAGCTGTCCCAGTGTATATCGTAGTGAACAGCTGTCCCAGTGTATATTGTAGTGAACAGCTGTCCCGGTGTATATTGCAGTGGACAGTTGTCCTGGTGTATGTTGTAGTGAACAGCTGTCCTGGTGTATGTTGTAGTGAACAGCTGTCCCGGTGTATATTGTAGTGAACAGCTGTCCCGGTGTATATTGTAGTGAACAGCTGTCCCGTGTATATTGTAGAGAACGGCTGTCCCGTGTATATTGTAGTGAACAGCTGTCCCGGTGTATGTTGTCGTGAACAGCTGTCCTGGTGTATATTGTAGAGAACAGCTGTCCCATTGTATATCGTAGTGAACAGCAGTCCCGATGTATGTTGTAGTGAACAGCTGTCCCGGTGTATGTTGTAGAGAACAGCTGTCTAAGTGTATATCGTAGTGAACATCTGTCCCAGTGTATATTGTAGAGAACAGCTGTCCTGGTGAATGTTGTCGTGAACAGCTGTCCCGATGTATGTTGTAGAGAACAGCTGTCCCGGTGTATATTGTAGTGAACAGCTGTCCCAGTGCATATTATAGAGAACAGCTGTCCCGGTGTATATTGCAGTGAACAGCTGTCCCGGTGTATGTCGTAGTGAACAGCTGTCCTGGTGTATGTTGAAGTGTACAGCTGTCCCGGTGTATGTTGTAGTGAACAGCTGTCCTGGTGTATATTGTAGAGAAAAACTTTCCCGGTGCATATTGTATAGAACAGCTGTCCCCGTGTATATCGTAGTGAACAGCTGTGTGGTGTATATTGTATTGAACAGCTGTCCTGACTTATATTTTAGAGAACAGCTGTCCTGGCGTATATCGTAGTGAACAGCTGTCCGGGTGTATGTTGTAGAGAACAGCTGTCCTAACGTATATTTTAGAGAACAGCTGTCCTGGTGTATATTGTAGAGAGCAGCTGTCCCAGTGTATATCGTACTGAACAGCTGTCCCGGTGTATGTCGTAGTGAACAGCTGTCCTGGTGTATGTTGTAGAGAACAGCTGTCCCGGTTTTTATTGTCGTGAACAGCTGTCCTGATGTATATTTTAGACAACAGCTGTCCCGGTGTATATTGTAGTGAACAGCTGTCCCAGTGTATATTGTAGTGAACAGCTGTCCTGGTATATATTGAAGTGAACAGCTGTCCCGGTGTATATCGTAGTGAACAGCTGTCCCGGTGTATATTGTAGTGACCAGCTGTCCCGGTGAATGTTGTAGAGAACAGCTGTCCTGGTGTATATTGTAGTGAACAGCTATCCCGTTGTATATCGTAGTGAACAGCTGTCTCGATGTATGTTGTAGTGAACAGCTGTCCTGGTGTATATTGTAGAGAACAGCTATCCCAGTGTATATTGTAGTGAACAGCTGTCCCGGTGTATATTGTAGTGAACAGCTGTCCCGGTGTTTATTGTATTGAACAGCTGTCCTTGTGTATATTGTAGTGAACAGCTGTCCCGGTGTTTATTGTAGTGAACAGCTGTCCCGGTGTATGTTGTCGGGAACAGCTGTCCCAGTGTATATTGTAGTGAACAGCAGACCCAGTGTATATTGTAGT
>NW_025174826.1:0-1937 GCF_004010195.1 Chiloscyllium plagiosum | reverse complement strand
CAGAGGTGAGGTGAGAGTGACAGCCCTTGTCATCAAGGCCATGTTTGACTGAGTATGGCATCAAGGAGTCCTGGCAAAACTGGAATGAAAGGGTATCTGGGAGCAAACACTCCACTGATTAGAGTCAGACGTGGCACAAAGGTTGTGGTTGTGGAAGGTCAGACATCTCAGCTCCAGGGTGATGTCCTGGGCCCAACAATCTTCAGCTGCGTCATCAACAACCTTCCCTCACCTGTCATAAGGTCAGAAGTGGGGATGTTCACCGATGACTGCACAGCGTTCAGCACCATTTGCAACTCCTCAGATACTGAAGCAGTCTATGCTCAAATGCAACAAGATCTGGACAATATCCAAGCTTGGCCGACAAGTGGCAAATAACATTCATGTTACACAAATGCCAGACAATGACCATCACCAATAAGAGATACTCTAACCATCATCCCTTGACATTCAACAGTATTGCCATCACTGAATCCCGCACTGTCAACATCCTTGGGGTTACCATTGACCAGAAACTCAACTGGATTCACCACATAAACACAGTGGCTACAAGAGCCAGTCAGAGACCAGGGATACTGCGGTGAACAACTCACTTCCTGACACCCCAAAGTCTGTCCACTATCTACAAGGCGCAAGTCAGGAGTGTGATAGAATACTCCCCACTTGCCTGGATGGGTGCAGCTCCAACACCACTCAAGGACCTTGACACCATCCAGGTCAAAGCAACCCGCTTGATTGGCAACACATCCACAAACATTCAATCCCTCTACCACCGACGCTCAGTAGCAGTAGTGTGTACAACCTACAAGATGTATTGCAGAAATTCACCGAAGATCCTTGGACAGCGACTTCCAAACCCACGACCACTTCCATCTAGAAAGACAAGAGCAGCAGATACTTGGGAACACCACCACCTGCAAGTTCCCCTCCAAGCCACTCACCATCCTGACTTGGGAATATACCACCGTTCCTTCACAGTCATTGGGTCAAAATCCTGGAATTCCCTCCCCACCTGCATTATAGGTCAACCCACAGCAAGTGGACTGCAGCAATTCAAAAAGGCAGCTCACCACCACCTTCTCAAGGGCCAACAGGGATGGGGTATCAATGCTGGCCAGCCAGCGACGCCCCAAGTCCCACAAATGAATAAAAGAAAATGTTGCAGAGGTTCATTGGGCTGAGACCAGATTGGCAGGACTATCTGATAAGAAGAGATTGGTTCAACAGGACCTATATTCATTACAGTTTAGAAGGATGAGAGGGAATCTGATTGAAACATATTCATTTCTAACAGACTAGATACAGCGAAGATGTTTCCTCTAGATGGGGAGTATAGAGCCATTGTCAGGGTACAGGGTAGACCATTTAGGAGTGAGATGAGGAAACATATCTTCACTCAAAGGATAGTGAAGCTGTGTAATTTACCATTACAGAAGCTGTGCAAGCTAAGTCACTCAATGTATTCAAGAAACGGAGGGAGAATGTTTTGTTTTTAAATTCTTTAAGGGGCAGGGAAGAAAGCCAGAATATGGCATTGAGATAAAAGATCAGTGATGATCATATTGAATGGCAAAGGAAAGACCTTCTCCTGTGTTTCTATTAAATGGTGCAAGTCTTACAACACGGCAGTGAACCTTTCTGTTAATTAAACCAAACACTGAGGAAACTCATCTCGCCTCGTAATCTGATAAAATATGAGTGACAGAGAACTCCCAAATTCCACTATTTAAAGAAAATAATATCAATTTATTCTTTAACTTTAAAAGTGAACATTAAACATCAACTATTCACAACTTTAAGCCCCCCATTACTCTTTCTGTCTCCAACTCTATAAAATACTTAGTAAAGTTACAGCAACGTAACAGCAACGTGTTTGTGGCAGTCCTTGCATGGAATTGCATGGGACACTGCGTAGGACAAACAGGAAGAAAGTTAGC
>NW_025174825.1:0-1937 GCF_004010195.1 Chiloscyllium plagiosum | reverse complement strand
AATAAATATCACAGAATGTGTCAAGTGAATGTGCTCGCAAGGCATTTTGATGGGGAAGGAAAGAAGGAGGAGAAGGCGTTAATAATACAGAAGGAATAACCAAGTTCAGGCCATTCTGAATTGGGAATTCCCCATGTTAAACTGGACAATCATGAAGCTCAAGAATTGGAATGAATGATTGTGTTATCCTCCTGAGAAAAATCGAAATGACCTGAAAGAGTTTTTTTACCATCACATGGGATGATATTTGGAAATAAAATGGGATGCAGTAAACTAATTTTTCGTGTTGCAGTTGTTGGAGATGCTATTCGGATTAAACACATTCTTAGAGGCATAACCGTCTCATGTGGATACAGGTTCAGAAGGAGATTGAGCATATGCTCCAAGACTATATAATCAATGTGAGTTGCAGTGACTGGAGCTCAACCAATGTAATGTTGGCAAATCCAGTTGTTACCCAACGGTTATGCTTGGACTATCACAAAGTCAAATTTACAAAGACTGATGCATGTACAATTTCGTGCTTGGAAGACTGCATTAAAAATCTGGGACAAGCAAATTACCTTTTTAATTTGGACTTGCTCAGAGGCTACTGGCAGGTACCTTTGTCAGAAAATAAAAGAAAATAGGCTTTCGTAACGCCGAATGTAATGTATTAGTTAAAGTCTAATAAATTGATACGAAAAGTGTTCCAGGCACGTTCCAGAGACTAACCAATAATATCATTCTTGGCTCACCCAACTGTGTTGTGTACATTGATGATCTGGTGATATTTAATCAATCATTTCAGGAACATTTACAACATCTGTCGGATTTGTTTGATTGACTTTGCAAGGCCGCCCTGTTCAGACACCTAGATAAAACTTAATTTGCAATAGCGCAAGTCACGTTCCTGGGTCATGTTATTGGACACGAAAAAGTGGCACCATGCGTTGCGAAACGAAAGATAATTGAAAAATTTCCCATGGCATCAACAAAAAGGAAAATAAAAGATGAAATGGGTTTTATCGAAAGTTTGTGCCGAACTTTAGCAGTTTGGCTGCTCCATCCACTGAATTGCTAAAGAAAGGCAAGCAGTTTCATTGGATTGTGGATTGAAATAAGGTATTTGACAGACCAAAAACATGGTAACCGACTTTTCCCTTTATTAGCCACACCTGATGACGCAAGGCCTTTCAAGATGGTAATCTATTCCAGTGATGTCCGGGTCTGTGCTGTGCTCCTTCAGGAAGACAACGAGAAGATAGCAAAAAAACACTATTGGGTATTTCCCCAGAGGTTTGAACGTTCATCAGTAGAAAGAGCTGACATGTGATAAAGAGACTTTGAGCTTCTTGTTGGCATTACTAGATTTCAGTGTTTATATTACCAGCAACACGTCCGAGACAAACATATACACCGGTTAGAGCCCATTGAAGTTTGTGGAGTAATTTTAGGACAAAATGCCAGACTATTTAGATGGAGACTGTTGTTACATCCATTCAGGTTTAACATTGTGTACGAGGAAGGTCGTGAAAACGTGATTCCGATGCATTTGTCGAGACTTCAATCAGCAATTGAGAATGTTTCTTGTTGGGAGAAAAACAGCCTGAATGCGGATGCAGTTGTAAATAATTTCATGCTTATAGTCAGTGAATATTTGTTAGTTCTGGAGTACTAATTAACTTTTGGGGGGATTGAGAAATGAAGTCATCTTTGGAAATTGATCGTACATTTTTTTTTAAGTGGAGGAATCGCAAAGCTGGTGAAGTGTCATCGATCTTTTTAAGAATGATTCCAAACGATACAAGGTTCCAAAATGTCTGAAGTTTGAAAATTTATTGTGGCCCGATTTTATTTAACTTTTCAGGTAATGCATTATGGAGAAGGCTTTCAAGTGTTTTCAAAAACTGGTGTTATCAAGTGGGCTTGGCCATCTCTCTAGCTGCGCAGGTCAG
>NW_025174824.1:0-1937 GCF_004010195.1 Chiloscyllium plagiosum | reverse complement strand
ACCCAATCCCCTATAACCTTGCATTTCCCATGGCGAATCCACCTAACTCACATATATTTGGACTGTGGGAGGAAATCAGATCACCTGGATGGAACCCAGGCAGACACAGGGAGAATGTGCAAACTCCACACAGTCAGAGGGTGGAATCAAACCCTGGTCCCTGCGCTGTGGGGTAGCAGCGTGAGCCACTGTGCCACCCCATTGGATTCTGAGCAATAAATGCTGGCATACCAAGTGATGCCCAATCCTTGAAATTATTTAAGAAAAGATCAGTTACGTTTTGGATAGGAGTGTGATGAGTTACTCCCCACATGCCTGGATAGTTGCAGCTCCAAAAACAGTCAAGAAGCTTGAAATCATTCAGTACAAAGTAACCTGCTTGATTGGCACCACATCCACATACATCCACTCCCTCCACCACTGATGCTCAGTAGCAGCCGTGTGCACCATCTACAAGATGCACTGCAGATATTCACCAAGTCTCCTGAGACAGCACCTTCCCAACCCATGACCATTTCCATCTAGAAGGACAAGAGCAGCAGATACACAGAACACCACCACCTACAAGTTCCCTTCCAATCTACATAGCATCCTGATTGAAAATATATTACTGTTCCTTCAGTGTTGCTGGGTCAAGATCCTGGAATTCCCTCCCTTAGAGTGTTGTGGGTTTATCTACGGCACATGGACTGCAGTGGTTCAAGAAGGCAGCTCAGCACCACCTTGCAAAGGGCAGGATTGTGGCTCAGTGGTTAGTGCTGTATATCACAGCATCAGGCACCTGGGTTCAATTCCACCTTGGGAAGACTGTCTGTGTGTGTTTGCACATTTTCCCCATGTCTGAGTGAGTTTCATCCACACAGTCAATAGATGTGTAGGTTAAGTAGATTAGCCATGCTAAATTAAATGTAGTGTCTAGGGATGTGCAGGCTTGGTGGGTTAGCCATGGGAAATGCAACATTAGAGGGATGGGGTTGGTCCAGATGGGATGCTCTTTGGTGGGTTGGTGTGAACTTGATGGTCTGAATGGCCTTTTACCCCACTGTATAATGATTCTATGATTCTCAACAGCAACTAGGAATGTGTAATAAATGCTGGCCCACACAGCAATACTCATGTCCTCAGTGTGAGTTTAAAACAAAAAGACCATCTGCACCGTTTACTATTCCATCAGTCTTTGTGTCAATGTGGAACTATGATTCTCATTAATACATACAGTAAGTAGTTAAGACCTCAGCACAGAATCCTTGTGGAACACCACTCGTCACTTTCATTCTCTGTTGTCTGTCACCAAACCAGCCTCCGAACCAAGTCAAACATTCATCTTCAATCCCATGGGTTTTAATATTGGTCAGCAGGCTGTTTTGTGGGAAATAATTAAGTACTTCAGACAGTTGATAAGACTATACGTCCTATCGACTATTTTAGTTTATGCATTTGGTTCCATCAGTCAGAACCTACCCATCACAAATCTATGTGGGCCATTTCCAATTCTCCACATGTTCATTCTATCGGCTGTTAATTATAGATTCCAATGAAACTCCCAAAAGAGATGTTAGATTGACCAGGATATAATTTCCACGGTTCCCTCTCTCATCTTTCTTGAACCCATGGTGTTACAGCAAGACATTTTCCAAACTAAAAGAATGGTTGCTGCTTTGGAACCTGATGGGAAAAGCTTCTGAAACTTCTGTCCTGGAGATCTGTCAGCCTTTAGAGCTGTTTGCTTTCGAATGCTGTTTTCTGGCACGTATCAAGTTTTGTGAATTCTAGTCTTCAATTCATTACTAACCTCCCCGGACTGGAAGCTGTTCTTTGACTGTGAAGACTAACACAACTAATTATTGTACATATCAGCCATTCCCTTAGTATCATTCATGGAATTCCCAGTTTGTTTTTAAAGTTGCACTGGAGCCCCCTTGATTTTATAACTTTAT
>NW_025174823.1:0-1937 GCF_004010195.1 Chiloscyllium plagiosum | reverse complement strand
GAAGGGCAGAACGTCTGCAATGGGAGAGCGATAGGAGAGGGCAGAGCGTCTGCAATGGGATAGAGACAGGGGAGTGCAGATCATTTGCAATGAGATACAGACAGGGGAGGGTAGGGCGTCTGAAGTGGCATACAGACAGGGCGAGGGCATAGCGTCTGCAATGAGATGCAGACAGGGGGAGTGCAGAACGTCTGCAATGGGACACAGACCGGGGGAGGTCAGAGCATCAAGCAATGGCACACAGACAGAGGACAGTTGTGAGCAAACCGTCACTAGAAAAAGATAACAGTACTATATATATACGATGGAAATTTTCTACTTTGGGGAAAAGACAAAACAACAGAAAATTATTTAAAATGCAAGGAGAATGCAGAACTCAGTGGTACCGAGGCATTTGTGTGTTGTAGCACATGCCTCATATCAAATTACTCTGCAGTTTCAGCAAATGATTTGGAAGGTTAATGGAATGATTCTGTTTCGGGCAAGGGGTGTTAGGTATGATCTTAACGGTGTTTTTCAGCATCTGTGCAGGGCATTGTTGAGATCACATCTGAAGTATTATGTGTAGTTATAATTGCCTAAACTGAATTTAAAAAATCAAAATTGCTTTCGAAAAGTTTCAATTTTTTTTTCTCTTTACTCATTCTTGGGATGAAGGCATTACGTTATGAAGAATTAACAGTTCAACCTGAGAATGAGGGTTGTTGTATTGACCATATAGGATCTTGAGAAGAGTATAGTTGGTGAATACCGGATGGATATTTCTTCTTGTGTGGGAGATTAAAACTGGGGAAATAATTTCAGAATAATTCAGATTGAAAGGAAAGGTCATTGGACTGAAAAATTGAACTCTGATTTCTCGTCATACATGCTGCAAGAGAGGCTGAGCTTTTCCAGTAATTTCTGTATTTGTTTAAGAATAAAACATATTCATTTTAACACAGATATTATGAAGGCATGAAACGCTTATTTTTACATTATGCAGGCACATATTAACAGATTCTCAAAAAAGTAGGGACATTTATTGTTAATGAATTGATTTTGTATACGACAATAGCAATAATGCACTGACCTGGAGTCGAGAAAGTGATGGAGTCATATAGTTCGGACAATGTTCAAGGAGAGCTCACATGATACAGTTTGGGGTCTGATAACGTTATTGATTTATCTTAGAGATGGAAAAATGTAGCCTATCTGTGAAGGAACTGTCTATTGCTCCCTTGCCGTTTCCCTGCCGCTCATCACAGCAACGTGTGGGAGTGAAAAAAAAGTCGCCTTTCCCACTCATGGAGGATTCCTGATGATGATTCATTGGAAAACTCCCACTGCCTGAAGCAAAGCAATTCAGCCAAATACAACTGTTTCAGGAAGAAATCCCATTGTCAGAAGTTTGTGCGAGCAGAATAACTTCAGAAGTAATTATTCAGACTTTATAGGGAGGGTGACAGACAAGAGATTCTTTGGCTGCAAATGGGAATCCGGGGTGGTGTTTAGTCTCCTACATGCCAGTGTCCAGGATGTCGCAGAGCGGCTGCAGAACGTTGTCACCTGGGTGGGGGAGCAGCCAGAAGTCATTGTGCACATTAATACAAATGACACAGGTAGAAATAGTGATGAGGTCCTGCAGAGTGATTGTAGAGAGTAAGAAAAAGGGTAAAAGGCAGGACTACGACAGTGGTAATATCCGGTTTACTTCCAGTGCTCCGTGCTAGTGAGGGTAATAACAGGAGGATATGGCAGTTGAATAGGTGGCTAAATAATTGGTTCAGGGGGCAGAGATTTAGATTTTTGGATCACTAAGATCTTTTGTGGGGCAGAGGTGATCTGTTCGGGAAGGACGGATTGTACCTGAACTAGAAAGGGACCAATATCCTGACAGGCAGGTTTGCTAGTGCTGCAAGGTGGGGTTTCAACGAGTTTGGCTGGGGTTGGGGAGG
>NW_025174822.1:0-1937 GCF_004010195.1 Chiloscyllium plagiosum | reverse complement strand
TTAAAACAGCACATCAAAAGTCATCAGTCAACATGATTAAGGAGAATTCCAAAGCATTTTGTTCGAATTTAAAACACAAGAGGATAGCCATTGGAAGGGTTCATATATTTAAGGACAAAGGAGGAAATCTGTTTGTGGAGCCAGAAGACGTTGGTGAGGTCCTTAACCAGTACTTTGTGTTTGTATTCACGAAAGAGAAGGAATTGATGCGGCTGATCTCAGGGAAGGCACTGTCGAGTTTCTAAGCCAGATTGGTATTTAAAAGCAAGAGGTATTGTGTGCCTGAAAAAGCATTAAGGAAGATAGGTCCTCAGGACCTGATTGGATTTACCCCAGAATATCCAGGGAGGCAAATGAACAACATGCTGGCGCATTGACAGACATCCTTGTTTGCTCTTTCGAAACAGGTATGATCCCAGAGGACTTCAGAATAGACAATGTTGTTCCATTGTTTAAACGTAGTAGCAGGGATAATTCAGGAAATTACAGGCCTGCAAGCCTCACGTCAGTGGGAAGGAAATGATTGGGACACATCCTCAGGGACATGATCTTTACGTATTCAGAAGCAAATGGATTTATTAGTGTTGGATAGCATGGTGTTGTGCAGGGGACGTTGTGCCTCACTAACTTGTTTGACTTTTTTGAGGAGGTAATGAAGATGATTGATGAGAGAAATGCAGTTTGTGTTGTCTACATGGACTGAAATAAAACCTTTCACAAGGTCTTCATGACAGACTGGTACAAAAGATCAAGTCACATTGCATTAAGGTGAGCTGGCAAAATGGATACAGAACTGGCTCAGACATAGGCTACAGAGGGTAGCTGCAGATGGATGCTTTTTGGAATGGAGACTTGTGGCTACTGGGGTTGCACATGGATCAATGCTCTGACCTCTGCTGATCGCACCTTCATAAATGATTTGGAAGAAAACGTGGCTGTTCTAATCAGTAAGTTTGAGGATCATACAAATATTGTTGGGGATTGTTATTGTCAGAGAATATTGCAGGATATAGATCAACTGGAGGCATGGCAAGGAAAAAGGCAGAGTGAGTTTTATTTGGACAGATGCGAGGCGATGAGTTTTGAAAGGTCAAGTACAGGTGGAAATTATAAAGTGAATGGCAGAACCTGTAGGAGTCTTGATATGCTGAGGGATCTGGGTGTGTAGGTCCACAGAGCACTGAAGGTGGCAGTGCAGGTAGACAATGTAGCAAAAGAAAAGGCCTGTGGCAGTCTTGCCTTCATTGGAAGGGACAATGAATATAAGGATAGAAAGGTGGGCTGCATCATTACAGAATATCACTTCAGCCACACTTGAAAAATTGATACAGTTTTGGTCACTACACTACGAGAAGGATGTGGACGCAGGAGAGAGGGTACAGAAAAGGTTTACAATGATGTTGCCTGGCAAGGGGTAATTTTAGCTGCAAAGAAAGGTTGGATAGACTGGGTTTGCTTTCAACGGAACACAGGAGGTTGAGGGGCGAACTGATAGGTGTTTTGATATTGTAAATGGCGTGGATAGAGTTGAAAGTATGTGGCCTTCTCCCAGGGTGAAGGGCTCAATTAATAGGGGCACACATGTTCAAGGTGCGAGGGGAGATTGAAGAGAGATGTGCGAAGCATCTTTTCACTCACAGGGTGATGAGTGCTTGGAATACGCTGACAGAGAAGGTGATGGAAGCAGAGGCAGTAACAGCATTCAAGAAGCCCCTGGATGAATACATGAATAGGACAGGAGTAGAGGGATATACAGATCCTGTGAGTGAAGACAGTTTTAATATGGAAGTGCAAAATGTGGTACCACAGGCTTGGTGGGCCGAAGGGCCTGTCCCCCTGCTGTACTGTGCTTCGGAAACTGTCTCCAATGCCAGTATATCTTTCCTTAGAAAAGGGGCCCAAAACTGTTCACTACATTCCAGCTACAGTCTGACGAG
>NW_025174821.1:0-1937 GCF_004010195.1 Chiloscyllium plagiosum | reverse complement strand
ACCAGGAAAGCTGTTCTCTACAACATACACTGGCACAGATGTTGACTTCGATATACAGCGGAATAGATGTTCTCTCCAACATACACCGGGACAGCTGTATATTGTAGAGAACAGCTGTCACGGTGTATATTGCAGTGAACTGCTGTCCCGGAGTATGTTGTAGATAACATACACCAGGACAGCTGTTCACTACAATGTACACGGGGACAGCTGTTCACAACAATATACATCAGGACAGCTGTTCACTACAATGTACACGGGGACAGCTGTTCACAACAATATACACCAGGACAGCTGTTCACTACAATATACACCGGGACAGCTGTTCACTATAACATACACGAGGAAAGCTGTTCTCTACAATATACACCGGGACAGCTGCTCACAACAATATACACCGGGAGAGCTGTTCACTGCAATATACACCAGGACAGCTCTTCACTACAACATACACAGGGACAGCTGATCTCTAAAATATACACCGGGACAGCTGTTCACTACAATATACACCGGGACTGCTGCTCACTGCAATATACACCGGGACAGCTGTTCTCTACAATATACACCGGGACAGCTGCACTCTACAATGTACACCAGGACAGCTGTTGACTACAATTTACTCCGGGACAGCTGTTCACTACAATATATACCGGGACAGCTGTTGTCTATAACATACACCAGGAAAGCTGTTCTCTACAATATACACCAGGACAGCTGTTCACTACAATATACACTGGAACAGCTGTTCACTACAATATACACCGGGACAGCTGTTCACTACAATATACACCAGGACAGCTGTTCAGTACAATATACACCTGGACAGCTGTTCACTACAATATACAATGCGACAGCAGTTCTCTACAATATGCACGGGGACAGCTGTTGTCTACAATATACACCGGGACAGCTGTTCACTACAATATACACTAGGACAAGTGTTTACTAGAACATACACCCGGACAGCTGATCACTACAATAAACCCCGGGACATCTATTCTCTACAATATACACCGGGACAGCTGTTCACTACAATATACACTGGGTCAACTGTTCACTATAACATACACTAGGACAGCTGTTCTCTACAATATACACCGGGACAGCTGTTCACTACAATATACACCATGACAGCTGTTCACTACAATATACACCAGGACAGCTGTTCACTACAGTGTACAAGGAGACAGCTGATCACTACAATATACACCGGGACAGCTGCTCACTACAATATACACCGGGACAGCTGTTCACTCTTACATTCACCTGGAAAACTGTTCTCTACAATATACACCATGACAGCTGTTCACTACAATTTACACCAGGACAGCTGTTCACTACAATATACACCAGGGCAGCTGTTCACAACAATATACACCGGGATAGCTGTCCTCTGCAATAAACACCAGGACAGCTGTTCACTTCAACATACACGGGGACAGCTGCTCTCTACAATATACACCGGGACAGCTGTTCTCTAAAATATAAACCGGGACAGCTGTTCTCTACAATAAACACCAGGACAGCTGTTCACTGCAGTATACACCGGGACAGCTGTTCTCTACAATATACACCGGGACAGCTGTTCTCTGCAATATACACCAGGTAAGCTGTTCTCTACAACACACACCGGAACAGCTGTTCTCTATAACATACACCGGGACAGCTGTTCTCTACAATATACACCGGGACAGCTGTTCTCTACAATATACTCCGGGACAGCTGTTCACAACAACATACACCGGGACAGCTGTTCACAACAACATTCACCGGGACAGCTGTTCACAACAACATACACCGGGACAGCTGTTCACAACAACATCCACCGGGACAGCTGTTCACTACGATATACACTGGCACAGCTGTTCTCTACAACATACACCAGGACAGCTGTTCTCTACAATATACACCGGGACAGCTGTTTATTACAATATACA
>NW_025174820.1:0-1937 GCF_004010195.1 Chiloscyllium plagiosum | reverse complement strand
CAGGGGCATGGAGAAGTGCTGCCAGGCAAGGTTCGGGAGAATCCCAAGATGTTGTCCACGTATATTAATCGGAACAGAATAACCAAGACACAACTGGGGCCCATTAGAGACCAAGGGAGCACTCTGTGTGCGAAGCTGGAGAACATTGATCGATTGTTACATGAGAGCTCCATATCTGTTTTACTTGGAGAAGGAGGATGCAGGGACAGAATTCAAGAAGATGGATTGGGAAGCTCTTGAACAGACTGATATAAGATGGGAGCAGGGATTGGAGGCCTTGGCTGGTATAAAATTAGACTGATTGCCAGGTCTGGATAAGTTGCATTACAGGCTGCTGTTAGAGACAAAGGGGAAAAGGCGCTGACTCAAAATTTTAAGTCAAATCTGGCCACAGGGAAGTTGGAGTTGCCAGATGACTGAAGAACAACGAATATGGTCCCACTTTACAGGAAGGATGGGGGAAATAGACTGACTGTTAACCAGTCAGTTTTAGATCCGTGCTAGGGCAATTACCTGGAGAAAATAAGAAAGGAGAAAATGTATCTCTATTTGCAGAGGCAAGGTTTGACCAGGGGGAGTCAGCATGACATCATAGGAGGGAAGTCATACCAAGTGAATGTTATTGTCTGTTTTCGAGCATGTTGTTCTTATAGTTTTTCAGCAAGACCGTTGACAGAACCCCATATGTGGAACTGATAAAAAAGAAGTCATGATATCAAGGGTAACTTAGTGAGTTACATCAAACATTATCTTATTCGCAGGAGACAGAGGATGGTGTAGGAAGGTTGTTTGTGTGAATGGAGACAAATGTCCCCTGATGTACCACAGGGATTAGTGCAGTGTTTCTTATTATTTGTGGTATTCATAAATGTGAATGTGTTAGCAGGGGTGGAGTGTGTGTGAGGGAGTGTGCTAATTAGGTTAGTATTTGACACAAATATTGGCCGGGTGGTTGGCAGTGAGGAGGAAGGCCTTATGTTACAGGAAGATACAGAAGGAATGGTCAGATAGTCAGATTGAATGTAACCCCGATAAACATGTGGTAATACACTTTGGAAGAAGGAAGCAAAAATGGAAGTATACGATGAATGACAGCACACTAAGAAGCTGAGAGGGTCTTCCTCCACAGATCCCTGAATGTGACGGCACAGGGTAATAGTTTAGGGAAAAAAATAGGACTGCAGATGTTTGAGATCAGAATCAAGAAATGTAGTTCTTGTAAAGCACAGTCGGTCAAGCAGCATGCAAGGAGCAGGAGAGTCGAGTTTTGATCATAAGCTTTTTATCAGGATTGGTGGCCACATTCCTGATGAAAAGCATATTCTCAAAATATCGACTTTCCTGTTTCTCGGATGCTGGATGATCTGCTGTGCTTTTCCAGCAATATGCTTTTTGACTGAGGTTAATACGTTAGTTAATAAGGCAGAGGGAACCGGAGGCAGAACCTTCATTCACCAACGTATAGATTGTCAGAGCTATACAAGTCTGTGGTTAGGCCATGTTGGAACACTGTGCGTCGTTATGGGAGCCATATTGCAGGAAGGATGTGATTGTAGTGGAGGGGTGCAGAGGAGATTCACCGGGATGCTCCCTGGGATGGAGCAGATCAACTATGGAGAGAGACTGGATAAGCTCGGGTTGTTTACTTTGGAGCAGAGAAGGCTGAGGGAGAGGTGATTCACAAGGATAAGATTACGAGGGGGATTTCCAGAAAGATTTTTGCTGAAGTCCCAAACCCAGTGTGCAAAATCATATCTTATGGGATTGTGGCAAATATTTGGACATGGTTGCAGAATGGGACAGCTTGCAGGAAAGAGTGAGTAAAAGTTTTTGATTTTGATTTCATGACCAGGTATATTTCCCAGGATAAATACAGTGAAATGCTTTCACTTGTTGCCACAAAATGGTGCCATTTTGAATAATTGAAGACAATGGAA
>NW_025174819.1:0-1937 GCF_004010195.1 Chiloscyllium plagiosum | reverse complement strand
CTCTCTCTTTAACATCTCCAGCCTTGCTTTCCTGTCTCTGTAACATCTTCAGCCTTGCTTTCCCCTCTCTCTGTAATATCTTCTGCGTTGTTTTTCATTCTCTCTCTGTAATATCTCCAGCCTTGCATTTCTTTCTCTCTCTGACATCTCCAGCCTTGCTTTCCTCTCTGTAATATCTCCAGCCTTGCTTTCCTCTCTCTGTAACATCTCCGCCATAGCTTTCCTACCTCTGTAATATCTCCAGCCTTGCTTTCCTCTCTGTAAGATCTCCAGCCTTGCTTTCCTCTCTGTAATATCTCCAGCCTTGCGCTTCTCTCTCTCTAACATCTCCAGCCTTGCTTGACTACCTCTGTAACATCTGCAGCCTTGCTTTCCTCTCTGCAATATCTCTAGCCTTGCTTTTCTCTCTCTTTAATATCTCCAGCCTTGCGCTTCTCTCTCTCTAACATCTCCAGCCTTGCTTGACTACCTCTGTAACATCTGCAGCCTTGCTTTCCTCTCTGCAATATCTCTAGCCTTGCTTTTCTCTCTCTTTAATATCTCCAGCCTTGCTTTTCTCTCTCTTTAATATCTCCAGCCTAGCTTTTCTCTCTCTCTGTAATATCTTCAGCCTTGCTTTCCTCTCTTTGTGTCATCTCCGGGCTTGTTTTTCTGTCTCTCTCTAACATCTCCAGCCTTGCTTTCCTCTCTATCTGTAATATCTCCAGCCTTGCTTTTGTCTATGTAACATCTCCAGCCTTGCTTTCCTCTCTCTGTAACATCTCCAGCCTTGCTTTCCTACCTCTGTAAAATCTCCAGCCTTGCTTTCCTCTCTGTAACATCTCCAGCCTTGCTTTCCTCTCTATAACATCTCCAGCCTTGCTTTCCTCTCTGCAATATCTCCAGCCTTGCTTTCCTCTCTCTGTAACATCTCCAGCCTTGCCTTCCTCTCTGTAAGATCTCCAGCCTTGCTTTCCTCTCTGTAATATCTCCAGCCTTGCGCTTCTCTCTCTCTAACATCTCCAGCCTTGCTTGACTACCTCTGTAACATCTCCAGCCTTGCTTTCCTCTCTGCAATATCTCTCGCCTTGCTTTTCTCTCTCTTTAATATCTCCAGCCTTGCTTTTCTATCTCTGTAACATCTCCAGCCTTGCTTTTCTCTCTCTTTAATATCTCCAGCCTTGCTTTTCTCTCTCTTTAATTTCTCCAGCCTAGCTTTTCTCTCTCTGTGTAATATCTTCAGCCTTGCTTTCCTCTCTTTGTGTCATCTCCGGGCTTGCTTTTCTGTCTCTCTGTAACATCTCCAGCCTTGCTTTCCTATCTCTGTAACATCTCCAGCCTTGCTTTTCTGTCTCTCTGAAACATCTCCAGCCTTGCTTTCCTATCTCTCTGACATCTCCAGCCTTGCTTTCCTCTCTCTGTGTAACATCTCCAGTCTTGCTCTTCATTCTCTCTGTAACATCTCCAGCCTTGCTTTCCTCTCTATGACATCTCCTGCCTTGCTTTCCTTTCTGTGACATCTCCTGCCTTGCTTTCCTTTCTCCCTGTCACATCTCCAGCCATGCGCTTCTCTCTCTCTAACAGCTCCAGCCTTGCTTTTCTCTCTCTATAACATCTCCAACCTTGCTTTCCTCTCTCTCTGTAATAACTCCAGCCTTGCTTTCCTCTCTCTCTATAACATCTCCAGCCTTGCTTTCCTCTCTATCTGTAATATCTCCAGCCTTGCTTTCCTTTCTCTCTGTAATATCTCCTGGCTTGCTTTTCTCTCTCCCTGCAACATCTCCAGCCTTGCTTTTCTCTCTCTCTCTGGCATCTCCAGCCTTGCTTTCCTCTCGATCTGTAACATCTCCAGCCTTGCTTTCCTCTCTATCTGTAACATCTACAGCCTTGCTTTCCTCACTGTCTGTAATAACTCGAGCCTTGCATTGCTCTCTCTCTATATAACATCTCCAGCCTTG
>NW_025174818.1:0-1937 GCF_004010195.1 Chiloscyllium plagiosum | reverse complement strand
GGAGCACTTGAAGGCCACTTACTGCTATCACCTCGTGCACAGGAACAGACAAGACCATTCAGTCCCTCAAGACTATGACACACAGTTTGGGAGATTTGGAAAATTTAATTGGAAAACCCAAGCTGGGTATGAAAGAGTCCCTTCATCTCTCTTTACAGAGCTTCTCGTCTCTGGAACTTGTGCTCCATTTGTTGGTCATGTTGTAGACCCAGATTCACTGTGAATACAACCCTAGACGTCACCCAGAGATGGCTCGTAGTATCCTCTGGTCTACCCGACGTCAATATTCAATAACAGACCTTCCCAGGAAAATTACATCCACTAACAGTCCAATAACAGAATGTGAGAACCTCAGAAATAGGAGCAAATCGTTCAATTCCCAATCCTGCCTAGCCCTTCACTAAGATAAAGGCTGATCTGCTCTAGGTGTCAAATCCTCTTTATAGGTCTCACCTCTCTGAAAGGTCAAAGTCCATTTACCTCCCTCTTTAAATAATTTCAGAGAAGTTAGAACATAGAACAGTAGAGCACAGTACAGGCCCTTCGTCCCTCGATGTTGCACCGACCTTTTATCCTATAGTCAGATCAGACTAACTTACATGGACTACAGTGTACTATCGTCCCATGTGCCTATCTAAGAGCCGCCTCCATGTCCCTAATGTACTTGACTATACTACCACTGCTGGCAGTGCATTTCACGCATCCACCACTCTGTGTAAAGAACCGACTTCTAGTCTAGAACATAGGACATAGAAGAGTACAGCGCAGAATAGGCACTTAGGCCCACGATGTTGTGCCGAGACTTAATCCTAATGTAAAATATAGTAACTCCACCTACGCACTTCTCAACTAACTGCTATCTATGTACATTTCCAGCCATCGCTTAAATGTCCCCAATTATTTCGTTTTCACCACCTCAGCTGGCAATGCATTCACAACTCACTGCGTAAAGAACCTACCTCTGATGTCTCCTTTATACCTTCCTCCTAATATCTTCAAACTATGACTGCTCGTACCAGTCAATCCTGCGCTGGGAAAAAGTCTCTGGCTATTGACATTATCCATTCCTCTCATTATTTTGTATACCTCTATCAGGTCTCCTCGCCTTCTCCTTCTCTCCAGAGAGAAAACCCCGTGCTTATTCAACCATTTATCATTACGAAAGCCCTCCAATCCAGGCAGCATCCTGGTAAACCTCCTTTGCACCCTCTCCAAAGCCTCTGTATCTTTCCTATAGTAGGCCGACAAAAACTGGACACAATAATCCACGTGTGTTCGCACCAAAGACTTGTAGAGCTGCTACAAAACCTCGCGGCTCTTAAATTCGATCCCCCTGTTAATGAAAGCAAAAACACCATATGCTTTATTAATAATCCTATCCATTTGGATAGCAACTTTTAGGGATCTATCTACTTGCTCACCCAGATCCCTCTGTTCCTCCACACTGCTAAGAATCCTGTCTTTAATCATATATTCAGCATTCGAGTTCGACCTTCCAAAATGCATCATTTCACATTTATCCAGGTTGAACATGATCTGCCTTTTCTCAGCCCAGCTCTGCATCCTGTTTATATCGCGCTGCAGCCTGCGGTAGCTCTCTATAGTATCGACGACACCTCCTACCTTTGTGTCAGCTGCAAATATACCAACCCACCCCTCAAACTCCTCATCCAAGTCATTTGTTAAAACTATAAAGAGCAGAGGTCCAAGAACAGAGCCTTGCGGTACCCCACTCAACACTGTCCTCCAAGCAGAATAGTTTCCATCTACAACCAATCTCTGTCTTCTGTCAGCCAGCCAATTCTGAATCCAGATAGCCAAATCTCCCAGTATCCCATAATTCCTCACTTTATGAATGAGCCTACTATGGGGAACCCTATTAAATGCCTTGCTGAAATCCATACGCACCACATGCACTGCTTGACCGTCGTCGACCT
>NW_025174817.1:0-1937 GCF_004010195.1 Chiloscyllium plagiosum | reverse complement strand
TGTTGGCGAGGAAGATACAGAGATACTTGCAACCAGATTCGAAGAGATTGAGATTCACAAGGAAGAGGTATGAGAAATACTGCAGAGTGTGAAAATAGACAAGACCACTGGGCCGGATGGCATTTATCCTAGGATCCTCTGGGAAGCAAGGGAAGAGATTGCAGAGCCTTTGGCATTGATCTTAAAGTCATCATTATCTACAGGAATAGTGCCTGAGACTGGATGATAGCAAATGTTATTCAAAAAAGATAGTAGAGTCAACCCTGATAATTACAGACAAGCGAGTGTCACTTCAGTTGTTGGTAAAATGTTGGGAACGTTTATAAGAGATCCGATTTCTAACCATCTGGAAAAGAATGATCTGATCAGGGACAGTCAGCACGGTTTTGTGAAGGATAGTCCGTGCCTAACGAATGTTATTGAGTTTTTTGAGAAAGTGACCAAACAGATAGATGAGAGTAAACCGGTTGAGATGGTATATATCGATTTCGGCAAGGCATTCGATAAGGTTCCCCACAGTAGGCTATTATACAAAATGCGGGGGAATGGGATTGTGTGAGACATCACAATTTGGATCACTAATTTGCTTGCTGAAAGAAAACAGAGGGTTGTAGTTGATAGAACATGTTCATCTTGGTGTCCAGATACTAGCGGTGTACCGCAAAGGTCAGTATTGGGTCAACTACTGTTCGTCATTTTTATAAATGACCTGGATGAGGGCTTAGAAGGGTGGGTTAGTAAATTAGCGGACCACACTATTGTCGGTGGCGTTGTGGATAGTGACGAAGGATATAGTAGGTTGCAGAGAGACATAGATAAAATGCAGAGCTGGGCTGAGAGGTAGCAAATTGAGTTTAATGTGGACAAGTGTGAGGTGATACACTTTGGACGGATAATCGGAATGCAAAGTACTGGGCTAATGGTAAGATTCTTGGGAGTGCAGATGAACATAGAGATCTCGGTGACCATGTGCACAGCTCCCTGAAAGTTGCCACCCAGCTTGACAGGGTTGTTAAGAAGGCATGCAGTGTTTTTATTAATAGAGAGATTGATTTCCGGAATCAGGGGGTTATGCTGCAACTGTACAATGCTCTGATACAGCCATGCTTGGAGTATTGTGTACAGTTGTGGTCATCGCATTATAAGAAGAATGTGGAAGGTTTGGAAAGGGTGCAGAGGAGATTTACTAGGATGCTGCCTGGTATGGAAGGAATGTCTTACAAGGAAAGGCTGAGTGCCTTAGAGGTGTTCTAGTTAGAGAGAAGAATGTTGAAAGGTGACTTAATAGGGACATACAAGTAAATCAGAGGGTTAGATAGGGTGGACAGTGAGATCCTTTTTACAAGTTTGGGGATGGCAAACACGAGAGGACACAATTTTAAAGTGAGGGGAGATAGGTATAAGACAGATGTCAGAGGTACTTTCTTTACTCAGAGAGTAGTAAGGGTATGGAATGCTTTGCCTGCAACGGTAGCAGATTCGCCAAGTTTAAATGCATTTAAGTCGTCATTGAACGTACATGAAATAGTGTAGGTGGGATGGGCTTCAGATTAGTATGACAGATCGGCGCAACATCGACGACCGAAGGGCCTTTACTGCGCTGTAATGTTCTATGTTCTATTATAACCAGTATGGGAGCGGTCTTCAATTTTTCTGTCTGCTTTTCCGATGGGCGCAAGAAATGTCGGTGAAGTCAATGTATGGAAGGTTGGCCAGTGTGATTCTATCAAATCTGAAGCTTGAATGGTTCATTGCGGCCTCTTTGTTTCCCCCTAACAGACAGTGCTTCAGGCCAAAAGCTTTCAAGTACTTTTTAAAAAAAGAACTGTTATAGTCAAGGGCATGGCCAGCTCTCTGGCTGTATAATTCCGACCAGTTAATGCGTTAGTTGAGTTAGATTCACTGTTGAAACTGGAAGCTGTCTCTCACTTTCCTTC
>NW_025174816.1:329-1937 GCF_004010195.1 Chiloscyllium plagiosum | reverse complement strand
GGGAGTTGTCAGTTTAGAACTGTTATGACCAACGGTTGATGTAGAGACACAAACTGTAATATGGTAACAACCTGGTCAGGCCCCGGACAGGAAGCAATGGAGAGGCGACATCTCCAGAGTAGTTACCTTGCAGGGAGACTGGAACAGTCAGAGAATCTGGGGAGTTATAGTTTGGACCCAAACAGCACTGTGGGTAACTCAAACAGGAATGTGGGTTATTACCTGTAGATCCTGTAAAGCTCGAGGACCCTCTCACTCCCCACACAAACAGAATCCCATCAAAGCTGGGCCAGGAGGCAGTAATTGTGACAGTACCAGATTGACAGAAGCAGGGAATAGTCAGACCGACAGTATCCCAGACTAACTCACAGAAGCCGGACGGCTCATCCCACATCACGATTGAGTATACCTCCCTCAGTAAATCCGCCACTAAAAAGTATCCTACATTAGATTATAGATTAGATTAGATTAGATTAGATTACAGTGTGGATACAGGCCCTTCGGCCCAACAAGTCCACACCGACCCGCCGAAGCGCAACCCACCCATACTGTACATTTACCCCTTACTTAACACTACGGGCAATTTAGCAAGGCCAGTTCACCTAACCTGCACATCTTTGGATTGTGGGAGGAAACCGGAGCACCCCGAGGAAACCCACGCAGACACGTGGACAACGTGCAAACTCCACACAGTCAGTCGCCTGAGGCGGGAATTGAACCCGGATATCAGGCGCTGTGAGGCAGCAGTGCTAACCACTGTACCACCGTAGCGAACCACACCCCTGTATTTAATGGATTGAAATCGCAACTGGATTTCGACTCAGCCCTTGATATTGTGAATGGGTTCTGGTCCATACCTGTGGACCTGGAATCCCAGAATAAGCTGGCGTTTACTGGCTGAGGAAAACAGTAGACCTGGATCCAGTTACCTCAGGAATTCCCACAATATTCCACTATATCCCACTGATATATGGCTGATGAAGTTAGTCACATTGATGTTCCCAACACCTCATTACCGCAGTTGGTGAGAAAGAACATATCCAGATATTAAACAGAATATAGGGTCAGGTCAGGCAGGCCGGGCTTAAAATTATCCCACAGAAAGTGGGAAGGTATGTAGAGATGTACCTGGGACATCACATCAGGGAGATCAAATCAGGAAGGGAGAGGGGACAATCCCAGCAGAACGACAGACTATGATGTCAAAACTATTCACCCCCACACCGTGAAGGGGGTAAGGCAAACTTTAGGATTGTCTAATTACTGTGGGAATTTTGTGGAGAATTCTCCAGAATTGGCAGAACCATCACAAACCCTGACAGAAGCACGGACATTAGCCAGGGGTCAGGGAGTCAGCATATACACAGACAGTCAGCATTCCTTTGGTATTGTTCATGACCAGGTGTTGCCCTGTGCTCGGTGAGGGTACATCAACCTGTCTGGGGGCCACATAGAGCATGAAGTACAGGTCAGAGAGTTAGTGGGAGCAGCTATCCCAGTGAAGCAGCAATAATGAAGATTAGAGCTCACAGGGAAGTAGAAACCCCACACCAACGGGGCAATAAGTATGTGGGTAAGGCGAGTGAAATACTGACTGAAACAGGGCAG
>NW_025174816.1:0-197 GCF_004010195.1 Chiloscyllium plagiosum | reverse complement strand
GGTAGAAATTAAGGAGAGCTGATAGAATGGGAAGAATTGAAGGAAATGGGGGAAGAGAATGACCAAGTTTAGGTTCAAGGCAGCTGAAACTAAAGCCACCAACAGGGAGGAGAATAAAAGAACAAACACTCACATAGCTGGAATTGGATAAATGCAGATACCTCAGGGAGGTGTGGAACGACGCAGGAAGGACAGGG
>NW_025174815.1:0-1937 GCF_004010195.1 Chiloscyllium plagiosum | reverse complement strand
TTTTTGGGGCAACCACTGTTAAGGTTGAGTTGTAAGGTATTTTCAAACTATGACAGATAGATAATCAGAAAGATGATGAAACTTTGTCGAGGTAAGTGAACAGAATGGAGTTGAAGGTTATCAGATCAACCATGAGTTCGTTGAATGGTGGGGCGGACTCGATGGGCTGAATGGCCGACTTCCACTAAGTTTAACATTTGGTCCAACGCCTTATTTTATTCATATGTTCAGAATTGTGAGTTGATAGGATGAAGAGATAGAAAAGGTTTATTAACCAGATCAGACAGATCAGGAACAAAGCTCATCAGCTCAGGAAGAAGAAATGTGGTGTGACCTGTGGGCAGCAAATGACAGTGGGCACAGCACAGGTGGCTGTGTACAGAAGCTGTGATCGCTGAAGACAATGGGTAGACCTTATACAGTGGGCAAGTCAGTGATCACACAGGATGTTGGATCGTTGTATGATTCACACACAGGAGAATTTTGTGAAAGAATGAAAGGTTCGATTCATTGGTGGGATTTTCTGCGGTTCGACTTTCGAGAGACTGTTTGAAACGCTGATCAGGTCATTGTGTGAGGTGGTAGGTTAAAATATCATGTACAACCCCACTGGATAAACTTGTGCTCGCGAATCCGTGACAGGGATTGAATCTGAGTCAGTGACAGGGATTGAATCTTAATTAGTGACAGGGTTGGAACCTCAGACAGTCACATGGACTGAATTTCAGTCAGTGACAGAGATTGAATCTCTGTCAATGAGAGGGATTGACCCTCAGTCAGTGACAGGGATTGAATCACAGTCAGTGACAGGGATTGAATGTCAGTCAGTGACAGGGATTGAACCACAGTCAGTGACAGGGATTGAATCTCAATCAGTGACAGAGATTGACCCTCAGTCAGTGACAGGGATTGAACAACAGTCAGTGACAGAGATTGACCCTCAGTCAGTGACAGGGACTGAATCTCAGTCAGTGACAGGGATGGAATCTCAATCAGTGACAGCAATTGAATCTCAATCAGTGACAAGGAATGAACCACAGTCAGTGACAGAGATTGACGCTCAGTCAATGACAGGGATTGAACCTCAGTCACTGACAGGGATTGAATCTCAGTCAGTGACAGGCATTGAACCTCAGTCAATGATAGGGATTGACCATCAGTCAGTGACAGGGATTGAATATCAGTCAGTGAAAGGGATTGACAATCAGTCAGAGACAGGGTTAGGCCCTCAGTCAGTGACAGGAATTGAACCTCAGTCAATGACAAGGTTTGAATCACAGTCAGTGACAGGGATTGAACCTCAGTTAGTGACAGGGATTGATTCTCAGTCAGTGACAGGGATTGTACCTCAGTTAGTGACAGGGATTGATTCTCAGTCAGTAACAGGGATCGAATCTCAGTCAGTGACAGGGATTGTACCTCAGTTAGTGACAGGGATTGAACCTCAGTCAGTGACAGGAATTGAATCATAGTCAGTGACAGGGATTGGATCTCAATCAGTGACAGGAATTGAATCTCAGTTAGTGACAGGCATTGAACATCACTCAATGACAGGAATTGAATCTCAATCAGTGACAGGAATTGAATCTCAATCAGCGAGAGGAATTGAATCTCAGTCAGTGACTGGGATTGAATCTCAAACAGAGACAGGGATAGAGATTTAGTCAGTGACAGGTATGGAATCTCAGTCAGTGACAGGGATTGAACCTCAGTAACTGACACTCAGTCAGTGATAGGAATTGAATCTCAGTCAGTGACAGAGATTGAATCTCAGTCAGTGACAGGGATTGAATCTCAGTCAGTGACAGGGATTGAATATCAGTCAGTGACAGGGAATGAATTACAGTCAGTGACAGAGATTGGACCTCTGTCAGTGACAGGAATTGAATCTCAGTCAATGAGATGGATTGACCCTCAGTCAGTGACAGGGATTGAAT
>NW_025174814.1:0-1937 GCF_004010195.1 Chiloscyllium plagiosum | reverse complement strand
GAAGTGGAGGAGAAGTGGTGGAGAGCATCGTCGTTCACGTTTGGGGGAAATTGCGGTCTTTGAAGAAGGAGGTCATCTGGGTTGTTCCGTATTGGAACTGGTCCTCCTGGGAGCAAATGCGGCGGAGATGAAGGAATTGGGATTATGGGATGGCGTTTTTGCGGGGGCAGGGTGGGAGGAGTTGTAGTCTAGGTAGCTGTGGGAGTCGGTCGGTTTATAGTAAATGTCCGTGTTGATTCGGTCGCCCGAGATAGAAATGGAGAGGTCTAGGAAGGGGAGGGAGGAGTCTGAGACGGTCCAGGTAAATTTGAGGTCGGGGTGGAAAGTGTTGGTAAAGTGGATGAACTGTTCAACCTCCTCGTGGGAGCACGAGACAGCGCCGATTCAGGTGCGACCGCATTTGCAAATTGCATACAGGTCTGGTTGCCACGTTATGCGAAGGATGGAGAAGCAATAGAAACGGTGCAGTTGACGTTTACCAGATGTTGAAAAACTCCACGGAGAACGTCTGGCTGCTTCTTCAACCAATGCCTGCTGACGGAATACGAACACTCTTTCAGTGTGTTCTGCCCCTCAATGGTTCATTCACTTCCTGATGCAAGTCAACCCTACTGTTAAGTTTCCTCCCTGTTTGCACAATGTGGATAGAATTGACACAAATTTTGTTTCTTTTTTGTGTTCCGCCAGCATGCAGGATAAATTTTGTCTCCTGATCGGAACAAGTGTGACTCCCAATTTCCATCCCTGTCTTCGAGCTCAGAACGCGAAAAAACGGTAATTCTCAGTGTGATGCAACAGGGTGATGCCTTACTCCCCTGTGAGCGAAACATCACGTCTCCTAATCCTTCTCCAAAGAAAGGGTGCAGAATGATTGAGCGACTATGCCGACAGGCTATGGTTTGTGTGTGATCGACCATAGAGTCAATGAATGTAGGCGAGGCACTTCATCCTAATTGAGTCGGCACCGTGGCAATCAAAACAAAAGCTACACTTGTCACACATTCCAAAACTTAGCGCTTAGCGTTCAATGTTCGGGCACTTCATGTGGTTGATGCAAGAGCTTTTCAAAGATCGCGAGGTTTCCCAGCTGAGCTACACACCCAGCCAAATAATTCTAGATACCACAATACTCCCGTTGAAGCATTTTCCCCTCAATGCCCTTCCAAAACTTTTGCCTTTCAATTTCAAATTATGTCACCTGGTTATCGACCTTCTGCCTGAGGGGAGCTGCTTATTACTGCTCACTCTGTCCGTGGCGGACAGACTCTTGCTCACCTCAAACAGTTCTCCCCGCTCCCGTCTCTGCTTCAAAGCAAACAACCCGAACAGATCTTGCTTCCCTTTGTTGCTCAACTGTTCCATAGAATATAAAACCGCACAGCACCGGGAATACCCCTTCTGCCCATCATATAATTTTAACTAATTCTATCTGCCTGCACGAGGTTTGTATCCCTCTGTACTCTGTCCGTGTATGTGTCAATCTAAAAGCATGTGAAGCTTTGCTATGGTATCCATTTCTGTCACCTCCCCTGGCAGTATGGTCCAATGACCTACAGCCCTCATTTGAAAGAAAACAACTTTCCTCACATATTTCCATAAATTCTATTCCCGTCACCTTAAATCTATTTACACCGGTATTTGACATCTCCGCCCTTGTGGAAAAAACATCTCCACCTGGCAAACTATCTTCACTTTATTTTTTGCATCTGACACGTCGCCCCTCCTCCTCCCATACTCTCACGGAAACTACCTAATGTTTTGCAGTCACTCCTTGCAGCTAAAGCTCTCCTATCCTGTCACACCTCTTTTGTAGCCTCCCCAAAGTATCCATATAATTCCTACGCTGTGGTCATCGGGACTGAACATAATCTTCCAATGGCTGTGTAACCAAAGGCCTGCACAACAGCAAAGCTACGACAGTGACAATGCCATCGCGC
>NW_025174813.1:0-1937 GCF_004010195.1 Chiloscyllium plagiosum | reverse complement strand
TTGGTTGAGCCAGTTTTGGAATATTAGCATGCACATCTGGTCTCCTTCTGATTGTGAAACTTGGAAGGGTTCAGAAAAGGGTTGGAGGATTTGAACTGTAGGGGGAGGCTGAATTGGCTGGGGTTGTTTCCCCTGGAGCTGATGGGTGACCTGATAGAGGTTTATAAAATCATAGGATAAACAGACAAGGTCTTTTCCGTGGGGTGGGAGAGTCCAGAACCAGTGGGCATAGGTTTAGGGTGAGAGGGGAAAGATATAAAAGGGACATAAGGGAGAACTTTTTCACCCAGAGGGTGGTGCGTGTATGGAATGAGCTGTTAGAAATTTTAATTCCTAACTTGCTGCCTTTGGAAAATCCAAATACATTACATCCACGAGTTTTCCTTCATCTATGTTACAAGTATCTTTCTCAAAAGGCTTGAACACAATGGTGAACATGATTTCCCTTTCATAAATGAAGCAAAGAGTAGCGATAAATGGGTCCCGTTCGGAACGGTAGGCGGAGACCAGTGGGGTACCACAATGTTCGGTGCTGGGACCGCAGGTGTTTACAATATACATCAATGATATAGATGAAGCCGTTAAAAGTAATATTAGTAAATTTGTTGATGACACAAAGCTGGGTGGCAGGATGAAACGTGAGGAGGATGTTATGAGAATACAGCGTGACTTGGACAGGCTAGGTGTGTGGACAGATGCATGACAGATGCAGTTTAATGTGGATAAATATATGGTTATCCACTTTGGTGGCAAGAACAGGAAGGCAGATTACTCTCTAAAGGAGTCATGTTACAGGGGAAGTACAATGAGATCGAGGTGATCTTGTATATCAGTCAATGAAAGCAAGCATGCAGGTACAGCAAGCAGTGAAGAAAGCTAATGGCATGCTGCCATTCACAACAACAGGAATTGAGTATAGGAGCAAAGAGATCCTTCTGTAGCTGTACAGGGCCCTGGAGAGACAACACCTGGAGTATTGTGTGCAGTGTTGGTCTCCAAGTTTGAGGAAGGACATTTGGCTATTGAGGGAGTGTAGCATAGCTTCACCAGGTCAATTCCTGGAATGGCGGGACTATCATATGTTGAATGATTGGAGTGACTGGGCTTGCACACTCTTGAGTTTAGAAGGAGGAGAGGAGATCTCATTGAGACGTATAAAATTATTAAAGGATTGGACACTCTAGAGGCAGGAAGCATGTTTCTGTTGAGCAGTGAGTCCAGAACCAGAAGACACATCTTAAAAATATGGGGCTGGCAATTTAGAACAGAGTTGAGGAGAAACTTCTTCACCCAGAGAGTGGTGGATATATGGAATGCTCTGCCCCAGAAGGCAGTGGAGCCCAGTCTCTGGATACTTTCAAGAAAGAGATGGATAGATCTCTTAAAGATTGTGGAATCAAGATTTATGCGGATAAGGCAGGAACAGGATACTGATTGTGGATGATCAGCCATGATCATAATGAATGATGGTGCTGGCTCGAAGGGCCAATGACCTACTCCTGCACCTATTGTCTAAATTCTGACTGACATTGCGCAATCATATAATTATTCTCTCAGTGTCTAGTTATCACACTCTATACAACATTTCCTCTAAAACTGAAGTCACGCAGGTCCGTAGTTCTCCATTTTGTCTCGCCCTCCCTTCTTAAATCATGGGGGTTTACATTTGCAATATCTCAATCTGCAGAAAACTGTGTAGAATGTATAGAATTTTGAAAGAAGGTTGAAAGATAAATTTTGCAAGATCCAATTTCCAGGAATGCCAGTAACTGGAATTCATGAGGCCAAGTCAGAGTGACAAGAACTGTTGGGAACATCAGTGGAATTTACATTTTCCTAACGTGTTTGGCAGCATTGTGTCTAAAGCTGAAAATATTGAGCATATGTCTTAAACATCTTTTGAATATTTCAGCTCTTACCTCACCACGTTCTGTTTG
>NW_025174812.1:0-1937 GCF_004010195.1 Chiloscyllium plagiosum | reverse complement strand
TGAATCTAAAAATAATTTGGCTCAGTGCCATTTTCATTGAGTGTGACGAAGGGATTGTCTGCACGAGGCTGAGCTAGTTTCCTGGTGCTATCTTATCGGACTCACCGCATTCGCTACCCACGCAACCCCATGGTGTCCCTCTCCTTCAATACCAGCCCAATTCTCCCACCCTTCAAGGTTGGAGATACTCACCATCACCCGCATGCCCCTTGGTATTCCGTGATCCTTGGCACTAGTGCCGTCTTTAAAAGGCCAATAGGCACATGGTTGAGCTTTCTCAGGTTAGTGCTGCCCTGCACAATTTACCCTGAGCATGGCAGATAAGGGGCAATTATACCACGGTTTGACGATAGGGGCACGGAGGTCCTGCTGGATAGTCTAGTACAGAGGGGGACCACCACCCAGCACGCAGCACTTTCCTCTCTCTCTCTCTCTCTTTCCCCTCCACTATAGCTCCTTAACTATTAGAGCCGCATGGATACAACACTGTTGACTGACTCCCTCTGGACACGTCACCACCTTCCACGCAGCTCCCCCCGCCCCACCTACACTGTCTCATATTCCAGGAGAAACAGCTTGGAATAGGATTGAAAGAGCGAAGCCGGGTGGTGGAGTTTCCGATATCCATTTCCGCACCCCAAACCCGCGCCCAATTTACCTGTGTGTCTGCATTTGACTCTGTGAGTATCTATACATTGGTGCATTGTCTGACAGTGTTTACGGTGCTTAAAATGACACAATCTTTCCCTCAGCTGGCCTCCCCACCCTACTGCAGTGACAGCGGTGGAGGGTGATAACCTTCGAAGCTTCAGTCTGGGTGGGAGAGAGGGCAGCAGCTCACATCACCATCCAAACTGACAGCACATTCAACACATACACCTCCACGCCAACCCACACACACAATGCTGGTAGCTGGAGGGTTGCAAATATGCTTGGGCCTGTCAGAATGAAAATGCTCACCTCTGGATGAACCATTTTGTCAAGACATGAGGTGAATTTATTTCTCATTCTGTGACTTACAATGCTTAAAAAATACATGAGAAAGTATTGAAAAGTCCCGGAAAAGGCCCAGTGGTGTTGGTAATGACGCAGGGACAACATTGTTTAGTATGAGACAAAACTGTGCTTCCAAAGATAGCATTTGAAAAATCAAACGGCCGTGCAATTTGAGAGATTCACAGCAAAGGATTTTTATCTTCTCAGAGAGTTAAAAACTGTGCCACTGATGCAGTGGTGCGGGGAGGCCAACAGAAGTAGGTATTGTAAGAATCTAATCATAAAACTCAGTGGTTTGCACTGGTGCCTCACGGTGCCAGGCACCCAGGCTCAATTCCACCCTCGAGCAACTGTCAGTGTGGAGTTTCACATTCTCGCCGTGTTTGCCTGGGTTTCCACCGGGTGCTCTGGTTTTCACCCACAATCCAATGATGTGGATATTAGGTGAATTGGCCATGCTAAATTGTCCAGAGTGCCCAGGGATGTGTTGGTTAGGGGCGTTAAACAGGGGTAAACGTAGGATAGTAGGGAAATGGGTCTGGGTGGGTTAATCTTCGAAGGGTCAGTGTGGATGCGCTGGGCCAAAGGGCCTGTTTCCATACTGCAGAGATTCTGTGAACTCTATGAACTACAGGGACAGACAGAGACAGAGGGGGAGGGAGACTCCAATTTCAATCTATTTACTTCAAAAACAACATTGCACAACGATGCAGACAGACGTACACACAAACTGAAATACTGACACGAGCACACATAACACATGCCCACAGAGATACGCACGTAGATATGGACATTTGCATACAAACAGATGAACATAACCCCACATACAGGCACACACTGTCTTTAATATAGAGATACATTTTTGTTTATTAATAAGTTATTCATGGTCAGTCGGAGAAGGCAAGGGTGTGGGATTCAGAAATATTTTAGCAGCGATCAAA
>NW_025174811.1:0-1937 GCF_004010195.1 Chiloscyllium plagiosum | reverse complement strand
AAATTGTTGATCTTTCCTGTCAACTTGCCTTGTTGCATCTGGACTTGACATTTCACTAACTGATGCTGGAACCTACCTTAACAAAGCTTTACACAAATTTATATTCTATGTATAAAATAAGTAACCTCATTGATACTTTCGTACATCGCAATCAATGATGAGAAATAGAATGTCACACAGACCTCAGATTAATCTATGGAGTTTTTGAGTCATTCAGCACAGAAACAAACCCTTTGGTACAACTTTTTTCACAAATGGAACCAGTCCCTTTCATCTGTGGTTCGCCCATACCGCTCTCAACATTTCTTATTTATCTAATTCTCCAAATGCCTTTAAATGTTGCGATTGTACCTGCATCTACAGCTTCCTCTTTCTGTTGAATATTTTTGTCTTTCTGAATGATAAAACGGGGGGTGAGTATAATTAATAATTCACAAATTGACACTTTCAAATTCAAATACTGAGGAAAAGTAATTACTCAACAGATCTGCCTTTTCTCCCAGTCATTGAAAAGTCCCCACTTTCAGTTTTTAAAGAGCCATCATTGCTCCTGAACTATCTTCGCGTAACTCTAAAGTTTCTTGCTATTTTGATGTCCCTGGCAAGTTTCCTTTCATATTCCCCATTTGTAGATCTTATCAGCTACTTTGTAACTGTTGTTCATCTTTGTGTTCTTCCTCAATCATTAGGGTATTTGCTGCTTTTGCTGTTAGATAGACTAACCATTTGGAAGTGATTGTTCTTCTGACATTTTCGGGTTTCCTGCTCTTATTCCGTGTTTAAAAGTGAAGAATGAAATCAAATTAATTGAATTACAAACTTTGTATGTCCTTCCAATCATTGCTCACATTTATCCAAAATTAATCATCACATATCAACAGATTTAATGAACAATTTCTTTAAGAATTCGAGTTTCAATAGATTCTGGAACATTTGTAAAGTAAGAAAACAGCTATTGCTTTATTTTGCCTCACAAATGCAGCATATGGGGCGTGTTACATTTTTGTAAAAAATAACAAGTTGACTATCATCATTATTTTAGGAAAGCTCTAATCAAAGTTTATTGTTTGAATGTAGAGGGGATCTTCAGCAACATATATTTTGACACTGACCTTGATGACTGTATCTTTGGCCTCTATTCAAAGTAAGCGGAGTTGTTTCATTTTCTATTCTGAAAGCTGTTAACATATATGTTTGTATAATTACTTTCTGTCTGAAGAATTGCACAAATCATAAAATTACTATTTCAAAAATTTAATCATATTCTGACATTTATTCACCAATAAAGAATAGAAATGATAAACTAAACAAAACTAATCAAAATTGAGTTGCCTTCATGTCTAACTTTGAAAGTAATAGAAACCTCACTGGGTGCCTCATTGGTCACGAGAGAAAAATCCATATTTTCTGTCAAATGAAAGATCAGACGAGGGTTTCACGTGCACTCAAAATAGACAGACTTTAAGCTGCAGTATAGTAACATCCCATAAACACTTCATTATCTAAAGACTGCTTAGGATCGTTAACATAAGATCCTAAACGATAATGTCGCTCTTAACTCACCGTTTGTATCTTCAGTATAATTACTTTGCGAGGATTGTTGCAATCGCTCTTCATCAGAAGCTGTGCTCGTTGACATTCGATAGAGACGACAATAACATGCCGCCAATATTAAAATAATTACGAAAGCTACGATGACAATAATAATTAAAACAATTTTTACTGCATCCATTCCTACTGTAGCTTCATGTCCTATTTAAAAAAAAAACACCAATCAGTTGTCATCATTGTAGGTTATTTTAATTTTTCGTTTAATTCAGACTGATTAATCTATTCTTCACTTCCCGAGAACCTTGACTGAGCTCAGACCCCACGTTTGATTTCGTGCCCCAGAGTCACTTTGCAGCTACTATGCACAATTATGCATGCAAAACGTC
>NW_025174810.1:0-1937 GCF_004010195.1 Chiloscyllium plagiosum | reverse complement strand
AAGCACTCATCCTCCCTTATGGTTAATGTGCAGTTTCAGTTGACAGTTCGGAAAGCAAATGAAATGTTAGCATTCATTTCAAGGGATGTAGAATACAAGAGAGGAGACATACTGCTGAAAATGTAATGGGCACTGGTCAGACAGCATTTGGAATATTGGGAGTTGTTTTGGGCACTATCTCTGGGTCAAGATCCTCTGGTGTTGGAGGTGATCCATCCTGGGGATGGTGATTTGTCATATGGGCGGCAGTGTGTACTCAATGGAATTTAGAAGAGTGGCAGGCGAGGTATCCGACAGAAACTGATTGATCACTGCAAATATTGATACAGTCAGTGTGTAGAAGATAGTTCCAATAGTCATACAGACAATGACAAAATGGCAGTTTCAGAGTGAAGGAATGGGCTGAATTGACTAAATCTATTACTATATCTCATGTTCTTTAGGTAGTAGGGTCTATTATTCAGTGCAGAATTGTAAGTCTCCGACCTGCTTTTATAACCCTTGTATTTGTATGGTGGTTTTACTTCACGTTCTGTTCAATGGTAACCCCTGTGATATGGATGGTTGGAGGATTCAGTGTCAGCCAGTAGTCCATTAAACGTTGAATATACACAGCGATCTGTGAGACTCATTTGGTGGGAGTACATTGTCTCTCCGATGATTGTCATATTCAGTCTGGTATTTTCGAAGGATCGATCCTGTTACGCCAGTGTTGTTGAATTTAACAAAACAGATGCAATTTATCTCAGCACATAGCAACAATAAGTCATCGAACACTGAACACCCTTCTAATAACAAGAAGTCTACAATGTTCTGCATAAGAAACTCTGCTTTCCTGTTCATGTTCAAATCAGATAACCTGTCCCATCGAGAAGCTCAACTTGGAACTATTTTTTTTAATCTTTTTTTGGGGATGTGGGCATTGCTGGATGGGCCCGCCATTGAATGCTTGTGGATGTGATGCCAATCAAATGGACTGTTTTGTCCAGGGTGGTGTCAAACTCCTTGGTGTTGTTGGGTCTGCACTCATTCAGGCAAGTGGGAGAATTCCATCTCATTCTTGACTTGTGCCTAGTAGATGATGGACAGGCTTTGGTAAGTCAGTAGATGAGTTACCCGCACAGTATTCATAGACTCTGATCTGCTGTTATAATTATGTGGCGATTCCAGTTGAGTGTCTGGTCAATGATAACCCCCAGGATATTGATAGTTGGGAATTTAGTGATGATAATGCTGCTGAATACCATGTTGTTATATTGTTCCTGATTGGTGATGGTCATTGTCTGGTATCTATGTGGTGCGAATGTTACTTGCCACTCATCAGCCGAAGCCTGGTGAGGGTCCATATCTTGTTGCATTTGGGCATGGACTACTTCCACATCTGAGCATTTGCGAATGGTGCTGAACATTGTGCAGTCATTGTCAAATATACACAAGTCCGACCTTATGATGGAGGGAAGGTCATTGATGAAGCAGCTGAAGATGCTTGGATCTAGGCTTTATCTGAAGTGTCACTGAAGATGTTACCTAGTATGGTGATGAAACGTCTGATAATGAACCTTCCACTTCAGCGAGCAAAACTACATTCACATTATCCTGAGGGACTGCTGCAGAAATGTTCTGGAGCAGAGATGACTGACATCCAACAACAATGACCATCTTCCTATCTGTCAGGTATGACACCAATCATTGAGTAGTTGCCCGCAATACCCTCTTTGCTCGGGTTCCATGATGCCACATTTGAAAGAATGTAGCATGATGTCAAGGGCTGGAATTCAGCTCCGTTTTCCATGTTTGAACCAAGGATGTAACGAGATGGATAGATATGGACAGACAGAAGTAAGAAGTTTTATGAAGAAATTCCTCTGGACTGCAAACCCTTTGTCTGGGTGTCATACACTGTAAGCAGTGTGCTGATCCTGGCTGTCATCCCAGAT
>NW_025174809.1:811-1937 GCF_004010195.1 Chiloscyllium plagiosum | reverse complement strand
CAAACTCTCCTGTCTCGCTCTGCAGCTGCAGGAGGGACACTGCCACGTTTCCAGGAGCCCTGTCTACATTGGGAAAGCTCACGGCTTAATTTAAAGAGATATTTCTACATAATAATGAAACGTCATAATATCTAAAGGGGGAAATCTGCATTTTAAAGGGACATGGATATTTTCACGGACTATTTCTGCAAATAAAGAGATTTAATGGACAAGAGCTCGTGGGTCCACAGTTAAAATGCTTTAAACAACCGTTTTTTATTTCACTGCCTTCCCAGGATACAGAATTTCTCTCATCTGAAATTGTTTGCCCAGAAAAAAATCCAGCAGGAATATGATTACGGAGCTATCATTAAAAATGTCGAATTTGGGTCACCCAACGTTATTAATGGAAGAACATTATCTCTTCAAGGTTCGATTTGCCCATCAAAATTCCTTGAATTTAAGGTGTTCCATTGTTGTTTCAATTATGATCCATTAAAAAGCAATATCTAGTCTCATCTGAGTGCAGAACCAACTCAACTGGCTGAACAACCGAAACAACTATTCTGTATGAACTTTAGATGTGACATCTTCTCCCTCTCTCTCTGTTGACCCAATGGGATTAACCAGGGCTGGAAGTACCACTCTCAGAATACGATTGCTGATCTACAGTTTGCTTCTGCTGCTGAACATAAGGATTTAAAAGCTGCTAGCCTGATCCCGCACAATGCACAAAAACAGACTGTTCACCCATGTATGCGCAGAGGATAATTTTCACTTGGAATGGATCACAAAACCGTTACCAGTCCCACAACTCATGAGTTTCCCATGGACAAAGTTAAAAATCACACAACACCAGATTGGAATCCAACAGGTTTATTTGGAAGCACTAGCTTTCGGAGCGCTGCTCCTTCATCAGGTGGTTGTGGAGAATTAGATCGTGATCCCGGAATTTGTAGCAAAAGAGTCCAGTGTCATGAAAATGTGATACATTCGACAATTTTAGATTAAATCTTCCATCTTTTAGAATGGGTTTCTGCTCTTAATATCTGAATTTATTTTTAATTACCTTCTCAAGAATGCATTTAAATGCAGAGTTTTTCTAATAACAGGTGTGAATTCTGTCTGGGTCCCAATGTTGAGTCAG
>NW_025174809.1:0-788 GCF_004010195.1 Chiloscyllium plagiosum | reverse complement strand
CCCAGGGATGTGCAAATTAGGGTGGATGGTCCATGGGAAATATGGAGTAAGGGGGTGAATTTGTATTGGCAGGATTATTCTTGCAGATACATTCAATTTTGCTCAAAGAGCACGCAAACTGCAGGCAGTCAATCCATGTAATATTTTATAAATTCCTACTTTGGAAATACCAGTCTGATTCAAGATTGAGATACTGATAGACTCGAACCTCACACCTTTAAAGCATTGTCTGAACTGAGATGTCACCTATTTTTTATAAAACCTTAAGTCATCTCGAGAATGTGATTTAAAAGATTTATATTAATGAACCAAAACCTGCAAACCATTCTAAAAGATGAAAGAGGTAACAACAATCTAGGCTTGTTCAATATATCCTATCAGTTGCATGACACTGTGATCTTTTGCTAAGAAATCTGTGTTTTATTACCCTGGTCCGCAGCTACCCGATGAAGGAGCAGCACTCCAAAAGCGAGTGCTTCCAAATAAACCTGTTGGACTATAACCTGGTGTTGTGAGATATTTAACTCTATCCACCCCACTCCAATACCAGCCCCTCCATATCGTATCTCGTGAACACAGCCCACACCTCCCGGTGCTGCTATTATACTTTACAATGCCAATGAAATGACTTACTCTGCACTCCTGAAAAATTCCCAATTTCTCAAGATACTAGCTCCTCATTCACTGCTCCATTTGATATGCGACATTGGAAACTTAGTGCAGCAGGCTGAAAGAAATGAGCAGCTTTAAAACTAAAAACTCTTGGAGCTCAAAGCTTTCAATGAGAA
>NW_025174808.1:0-1936 GCF_004010195.1 Chiloscyllium plagiosum | reverse complement strand
CCTGACCTGCTGCGCTTTTACAGCAACACATTTTTAAGCTCTGATCCCTAGCATCTGCAGTCCTCACTTTCTCCAACGTTGCAAACAGTCTATTTTAGATTCAAATATTTTCCAATGAAAGAAGTTGTAAAGGAATGGAGTGTGAAAAGGAGACTGAAGGAAATGGCTTCTGTGTTTCAAATGTTTAGTTGGAAGAAATCTGCTCATTCAGTTTGGAAACAGCAGGGTTGTGTCATCAGCATATATGTGGAACCTAATGCTGTGTTTTTCAGATGTTACCGAGCAGTAGCATATGGATGAGGAATAGGAGGGACTGTTGTTGTTGATGTTAATGAAAGAATATATTCAAAAATCAGAAGCAACTCTACTGACAGGCTTTGCTTGGTAATTAACTGAAATTACAGAGCAAAATTAAGATCACCACTAACTGAAAATAAAACAATTATGTTTCTCATATTAAATTAAATTTTCAATCAGTTCGCTTCTAATGATATCAATTTATTTGTTCAAAACTCTTTACTTAACTGTTATAAACAGCAACTATAGATTAATGACTATAGAAAAATAAGAAACACAATTTTAACTTTGGTTTTGAATTAAATTATACCGAAGTAAACACACAGAACTGTTTCACAAAAATTACATTAGTCAATTGCATTTTGGTCAGAGCCAAGTTCCAGGACATCAAATTTGTATTATCCATTGTACTGGTTAACTTAAGAATGAGGTGAGAAAACAATTGTTCAAATTTCCGATAATTAAAATGTTTAACTAATTCAAGATGTGGAGGTGCCAGTGTTGGACTGGGGTGCACAAAGTTAAAAATCACACAACGCCAGGTTACAGTCCTACAGGTTTATTTGAAATTACAAGCTTTCGGAGTTCTGCTCCTTCATCAGGTAACTAGTGGGGCAGGATTATGTGACACAGAGTTTATAGCAAAAGATCAAAGTGTCATCAAATCAGTTGTACGACACTTTGATCTTTTACCATAAATTCTGTGTCCTATCATCTTGCCCCAGTAGCTACCTGACGAAGGAGCAGTGCTCTGAAAGTTTGTACTTTCTGTATGTATCATGTCTCAAAATTTTGGAAATATCAGAACTAGTATTGGAAATAAATATTTGGACTTAAGATTAATAATTTCCATACAGTTTAAGTGCATCATAAAATTCTACTATAAATAAACACCACTGTGTAAGTGGACACATTACCCAGAAAATAGTTGTTAATCTACCAAGTTCCTTCCCTCAATGAAGATATCAATTTCTGTCACATTTCATCAGAATAAAAGCAGTGGCTCATTTCATTACATAAAACATTTACATATTGCTATGCAGTCCAAACAGTATTAATCTTGTCAAGATTAATTTTTGACTGCAATATGTAATTCCCATATCCTTTACAGCACAATATAACTCTGCTTACTTTGTACAACAGCTGGATGAAATAGAAAGTGAGAGTAAAAAGTTCAGACATAGTGTGATTAAATATTAGAACAGAAGAACTGGAGTCTTTACCATTCACATTCTTGCATGGGCAAAATCCTGAAACTCCCTTCCAAACAATGCTGTGAATATACCTACACCCAAGGACTGCAGCACTTCAAGGCAATAGATCATCAACATCTTCTCAAAAACAATTGGAGATAGGCAATAAATGTTTACAGCAGCAGGAGCACGCACATTCCGTGAACAAATTTTTAAAAACTTCATTAGTTACACAGGTTTTAAAGTATTCACATGTAAGCAACATTTGTTAAGATTAACTACCAGGCTGAAAACTGAAATAGGAGAAAGTGAGGACTGCAGATGCTGGAGATCAGAGCTTAAAAATGTGTTGCTGGAAAAGCGCAGCAGGTCAGGCAGCATCGACAGGAGAATCGACATTTCATGCATAAGCCCTTCTTCAGGAAGAAGGAGGGTGTGCCAAGCAG
>NW_025174807.1:0-1936 GCF_004010195.1 Chiloscyllium plagiosum | reverse complement strand
CCTATATCTTGTGGTCATGGATATTACGGATGATTCCAACTTGCACACAGATTTAGCAAATCAAATCAGTGCAAATACCACGGAGGTGTCTTTCCTGAACTGTCGATAAGATGGTTTTTGGATCGATATATTAAGGACCCAAATGGAGGGCAGGTCATTCTCAATAACATACTGTGGAATCGATGGGAGTGTGTTAGCTCACTTGGGTGGACTGCTAGTTTCTGATGCAGAGTGACGCCAACAGCAAGTGCTCAGTTCCTGTACTGGCCATGTTGGTCCCACATTTTTAACCTTCTTCCTTGCCTGAGGCACAGTGACCCTCAGGTTAAAGCATCATCAGACATCTTTCTCTCTCCCACTCTCCCTCTTTTCAGACAGCAGCCCGATAATCTTCTGTGATGGTTGTAACTTAAATTTCAAGATTTTAATAGTGTACTGAGAAGGCAATAATTGGGGATCGAGCAGTGTGAGGCTGCTTGAGCAACAGTGAATACCTTGGAATGATGGAGAGAGACAAAACAGATGTAGAGACAAGCGATTAAAAATTACGATGGTATGAGACACAAGCAGGGTGCAACAATTTCGGGAAAGTTCAAAGATATGATGATGTGTCATTTCGGACTGAGCTGACGAATTTCTTTTTTTTTAACTCAGAGACTGGTGAGCCTGCAGAATTTGCTGCCAGAGAAAGCAGTTAAGGACAAAATGTGGAATGTTTTCATGTAGAAGTTAGATATAATGCTGATGGCTCAAGGGATCATTGGATATGTGTCTAAAGCTTTAGCAGACCAGAGTGAAGGGTCAGCCATGATCACACTGAAGAGTGGAGCAGGACCGAACAGTAGAACAACCTTCTTCTGTTCTTTTTTTCAGTGTTTCTATACTGTAAAAATATATAAAAACAGAATGATTGTAACTGACCCAGACATCAGCATTACCTTATCAATACTGGATGAAAACTGTCCAACTCCTTACCGAGCAGCAATCCAAGACGAGGTTCACCACATGGACTGCAGCACATCGAGTCCAGCCATGGTGCTTCTGGAAGCTTCTGGACTCGCTGCGTTATTCCTCCCTATATTATGAACTCAAATTCTTAAATGGTGTGAGAGAAGCAACATTGTCCAAAGGAAATTAAAAATGCTGAATTGGGTGGTGGTGACGTTTGGGGTGAGGGGCAATGAGAGAAACAATGGTGTGGTTTCGTGGTGGGGTGATGGGCAATGACGACCACGATTTCTAAACCTCAATCCTCATCTTGCTCAGTACACTCCCAGCTCCATTCTCTCAACATCTATCATAACGATCTCCAGTTTAGAGACAGAAATTTCCAGGGGGGCACTTACCCATCAATCTCAGTAACGAACACACCTGTAACAGTGTTTCCCAACGGCACATACTCCTCAGGAAATACAGCAATCATTTAACACAATAACCTGTGTCTTCAGCCCTATTCACACCAAGGGCAGATTAATAAGCAGTGAAGCAATTCATTAAAAAAGAACAAATTAAACTGAACCAATTATCGTGGACACTGCTCAGCGCCTGTATCAGTGAAGAAGCCTGATCCTGTTTGTGGCTTAAATTGAGGCCCCAGAAAGCACAAGTTTGAATCAGGGTGCTACACTGACTAACCATGAAACCTCAAACGGGAATATAGCTCCTGGGGCTGCCCTCTCTTTTAACCCTCACTCATTGCCTGGGGATCGGAGAAATACTAATTCACTCCAGCTTTACTGGCCGCACGCATGCTCACAATCCACATTAACGGTACGAATGTTCCAGGTCCCTGCCCCACTGATCGATGATGTCAGGGATAAAGTGAGAACTGCAGATACGGGAGATCAGAGGTGAGAAGGTGGTGCTGGTAAAGCACATGCGGTCATGCCGCATCCGAGGAGTTGCCGAATCGGCGTTTCGGGCATAAACACTTCAT
>NW_025174806.1:0-1936 GCF_004010195.1 Chiloscyllium plagiosum | reverse complement strand
ACAGACCTGTATAAAAATGATAAATTCTGATCTGTGTATGTACATGTTTACATATGTATGGCATGACCAACTGTACAGGCCATCAAATTATTTTATGAATAAAGTATATTTTTGAAATAAAAAAAAAGTCTCTCTGACAATGAGGCACTCCCGATAACTGTGTGTCTGACAATGAGGCACTCCCTCAGTACTGTCACTCTGACAATGAGGCAGTCCCTATAACTGTCTCTCTGACAATGAGGCACTCCCGATAACTGTGTGTCTGACAATGAGGCATTTCCTCAGTACTGTCTCTTTGGCAATGAGGCACTCCCTATAACTGTCCCTCTGCCAATGAGGCAGACCCTATAACTGTCTCTCTGACAATGAGACACTCCCTCGCACTGTCACTCTGACAATGAGGCATTCCCTATAACTGTCTCTCTGACAATGAGGCTCTCCCTTAGTTCTGTCTCTCTGACAATGAGGCATTCCCTCAGTACTGTCTCTCTGTCAATGAGGCAGTCCCTATATCTCTCTCTATGACAATGAGGCATTCCCTATCACTGTCTCTCTGACAATGAGGCACTCCCTCAGTACTGTCTCTCTGACCATGAGGCATTCCCTCTAAGTTTCCTGCTGACAATGAGGCACTCCCTCAGTACTGTCTCTCTGACAATGAGGCACTCCCTCAGTACTGTCATTCTGACCATTAGACATTCCCTCAGAACTGTCTCTCTGACAATGAGGCACTCCCTATAACTGTCCCTCTGACAATGAGGAACTCCCTCAATACTGTCTCTCTGGCAATGAGGCACTCCCTCAGTACTGTCACTCTGACAATGAGGCACTCCCTCAGTACTGTCTCTCTGACAAGAGGCACTCCCTCAGTACTGTCTCTCTGACAATGAGGCACTCCCTCAATACTGTAACTCTGACAATGAGGCTGTCCCTCATAATGTCACTCTGACAATGAGTCTGTCCCTATAGCTGTCTCTCTGACAATGAGGCAGCCCCTGTAACTGTCTCTCTGACAATGAGGCACACCCACCATACTGTCTCTCTGACCATGAGGCACTCCCTATAACTGTCTCTCTGACAATGAGGCACTCCCTCAGTACTGTCCCTCTGAGAATGAGGCACTCCCCCAGAACTGTCCCTCTGAGAATGAGGCACTCCCTCAGTACTGTCCCTCTGAGAATGAGGCACTCCCCCAGAACTGTCTCTCTGACAATGAGGCACTCCCTCAGTACTGTCTCTCTGACAATGATGCACTCCCTATAACTGTCCCTCTGAGAATGAGGCACTCCCTCAGTATTGTCTCTCTGACAATGAGGCACTCCCTCGCACAGTCTCTCTGACAGTGAGGCAGTCCTTATAACTGTCTCTCTGACAATGACACACCCTTCACACTGATCCTCTGACAGAGATGCAATTTCTTAGCAATCATGATGCACACTGACAATTCAGATCTGATTACATTTAGGTATTTTCTCACAATGAGGTGCTACCTCAAATGTTCCCCTCTGATACGGCTGGAATACCTCAGGCCTGACCCACTAATTGTGAGGCACACCCTTTAAACTGACACGATTTAAATAAGGCATCGGCTCAGTATCGACCACCTGACCAAGAAACGCCTGCCTCAGAACTGACGCTGTGCCACAGAGGCCCACCCTGTCTCCTGACCCTGTAACGATGTGGCCCTGCCTCAGTACTGACCTGCTGACACTGCTGCATTGCCTCAGGACTGTCTAAATACATGGAATTCTGACCCCTCTGACAGTGAGGCACTCCCTCAGTACTGACCCTTGAATTATGCTGCCCTCCTTCAATTCTAACCCCTTTATAATGAGACACTCTCTCAGTACTGATCCTTCTGCTTTGGGACCCTCCAACCCCATGGCATCAATGTGGACTTCACCAGTTTCCTTATCTCCCATCCCCCCCGCCTTAT
>NW_025174805.1:0-1936 GCF_004010195.1 Chiloscyllium plagiosum | reverse complement strand
ATTATGCAGCACCATTGTCCAGGTTCACATCAAATGTCAGTATGTGTTATGAAGTTGAAGGTGTGTACTGTCCCTTTAAAAGAGAGTGAAAGCTGTTTTGCACTGAGAGTTTGCAGGAATCTGTCATGTGATTGATGAGCAGTCTCAGATTGTGCTGGAAAATTGAAAATATGTAACATTTTGTCAAATTCGAACTGATGTAAAAACAGCCAAACAGTTTAAATAATGCCCTCAGATACTAAAACCCAATTGAATTTGAATTTATTGTTTTAGTCAACCTTGGACCAATGAGACGATCCGATGTTTAGGGGATAAAGAAGTTGGTTTGGGAGCCAGAGAGAGCGACCAACTGCCGTTGTCAGCTTGACCGCCAGATAAACACTCTCTGTCAAAGGTACCTTTCTCATGTGAAACATCATTGCAGACAACCCAGGGACATCTACAGCCAGAGGAAGACAGACACCAGGGACGACAGCCGCTGTCTGCATTTGAAAATTAATTTAATGGAATTTTAACGGGGCTTTTATTGGAACAACATTGTTATTGAGTGGGAGGGAGATAACAAACATTGAAGAGAAAGAGGCTGAGAGTTGTAAATAGTTTTTAATGTTCTCTTTTAGAGTTAGAGAATAAATTGATATTTTTTCTTTGAATAGTAGAATTTGGGAGTTCTCTGTCACTCGTACTTTAACAGATTACGAGATGAAGTGAGCTTTCCTGGGGATTTGGTTTAATGAGCAGAAGGGTTTACCACCGTGTCATTACAAATGCAGTAAACTCCTGGTTCCATGAATTTTGTGCGTTATGAATAACTGAAACTCCTCAGTAAAATTCAAACGAGGGTCCTACTGTTCCCAGACCATGAAATGGTATAAAATTCACTTGTGGGAAGGTGACCATCACTGTCTCGGCCCAGCATTTATCCCCCACTCGTTGAGATGAGCTATTTCTTGAACTGCTGCAGTCCATGTGCGGTAGACACACCCACAATGTTGTTCAGGAGGGAATTCTAGGATTTTGACAGTGACAGTAAAGGGACTACAATATATTTCCAAGTCAGGATGGTGAGTGCCTCGAATGGGAACTTGCAGGAGTCATGTTCCCATACATCTGCTGCCATTGGCATTTTGGATAGAAGTGGTCATGGGCTTGGAAGGTGCTGCCCGAGGATCTTTGATGAATTTCTGCAGTGTTTCTTGCAGATGCTACACCCTGCTGCTACCCGGTATCGGTGGTGGACGGAGTGGGTGTGGTGCCAATCAACAGGCTGCTTTGTCCTGGATGGTCGTGATCCACATGAGTGCTGTCGGAGCTGCACCCATCCAGGCAAGTGTGGAGTATTCCATCACATCCTGACAGAGAGTCTGTACCCCAGTGCAGGGAGAGAGTTGAGCTGGGAACCTGAAGATTCCCCATAGTAGCACAATCCAAAGGAAATGTCTGAGGAAATGGAATTTCCTAAGAAGTAATTCCTGTTAGCTTGGAACCCTCTGTAGGTGTCCATCAAAATGAATCCTTCAGAGGCTTCTCATGAAAAAAACAGAATAGTTCATTGGAAAATATTCCTCTAGAAAATACATTGTCTCGCTGCTCAGGAACAATTCAACAGACCCCAAACTAATGTCACAAACAAACAGCCAACTATGAGCTGTTTCGATGTGAGAAATTGTGGCAGATGATTACATGACATTAGGGAAATGAATCTGGGTGGGTTACTCTTCGGAGGGTCGGTGTGGACTGGTTGGGCCGAAGGGCCTGTTTCCACCATGTGTGGAATCCAATCCAATCTAACCTAATTATCAGAACCTACCCAACAAATACTTATTTATGCAGCAACATTGTTGGGATTCAGAGCGAAGTTCAGTAACACAGCGAAATGTCTTGGTGCATGCATTTCTTGCATTATTGTGGGATATAAATGAATTAATGTTATTTC
>NW_025174804.1:0-1936 GCF_004010195.1 Chiloscyllium plagiosum | reverse complement strand
TGTGGAGGGAGTGCAGCACTGTCAGAGGGTCAGTATGGAGGCAGTGCAGCATTGTCAGAGGATCATTGTGGAGGGAGTGCAGCATTGCCAGAGGGACAGTGTGGAGGGAGTGCAGCATTGTCAGAGGATCAGTGTGGAGGGAGTGCTGCATTGTCAGGGGGTCAGTGTGGAGGGAGTTCAGCATTGTCAGATGGTCAGTGCGGAGGGAGTTCAGCATTGTCAGAGGGTCAGTACTGAGGGAGTTCAGCATTGTCAGAGGGTCAGTGTGGAGGGAGTGCAGCATTGTCAGAGGGTCAGTACGGAGGGAGTGCAGCATGGTCAGAGGGTCAGTGTGGCGGGAGTACAGCATTGCCAGAGGGACAGTGTGGAGGGAGTGCAGCATTGTCAGAGGATCAGTGCAGAGGGAGTGCAGCATTGTCAAGGGTCAGTGTGGAGGGAGTGCAGCATTGTCAGAGGGTCAGTACGGAGGGAGTGCAGCATGGTCAGAGGGTCAGTGTGGCGGGAGTACAGCATTGTCAGAGGGTCAGTGTAGAGGGAGTGCAGCATTATCAGAGGGTCAGAATGGACGGAGTGCAGCATTGTCAGCGGGTCAGTGTGGAGGGAGTGCAGCATTGTCAGAGGATCAGTGTGGAGGGAGTGCAGCATTGTCAGACAGTCAGTGCGGAGGGAGTGCAGCATTGTCAGAGGGTCTGGATGGAGGGAGTGCAGCATTGTCAGAGGATCAGGTTGGAGGGAGTACAGTATTGTCAGAGGATCAGTGCGGAGGGAGTGCTGCATTGTCAGGGGGTCAGTATGGAGGCAGTGCAGCATTGTCATAGGATCAGTTTGGAGGGAGTGCTGCATTGTCAGAGGGTCAGTGTGGAGGGAGTGCAGCATTGTCAGAGAGTCAGGACTGAGGGATTGCTGTGCAGTGAGAGAGTCAGTAATGATGAAGTGCGCACTCACTAACGGCCAGTACTAATGGATGGCCATGCCGTCAGAGTGTCGCACTGTGAGGGAGTTACTACTGAGGGAGCGCTGAACTGTGAACGGGTTAGAACTGTGTGAGCACGGCATTCTGAGGGTATTAGTACTGAGGGATCACCGCGTTGTGAGGGGATCAGTACTGTGTCGGACAGTCAGTACTGAGTGATTGCTGCATTGCCAGCGGGTCAGTACTGAGAGAGTGATGAACACTCAAAGGGACATTACTGAGGGAGCGCTTCACGGTCTGTGTGTCAGTTCTGAGGGAGTGTTGTTTCAGAGGGTCAGTACTGAGGGAGTGCTGCACTGTGTGAGGGTGTGTACGGAGGGAGTGCTGCACTGTCAGAGGGTCAGTACGGAGGGAGTGCAGCATTGTCAGAGGATCAGTGTGGAGGGAGTGCAGCATTGTCAGGGGGTCAGTGTGGAGGGAGTGCAGCATTGTCAGAGGGTCAGTGCGGAGGGATTTCAGCATTGTCAGAGGGTCAGTACGGAGGGAGTGCTGCATTGTCAGAGGGTCAGTGTGGAGGGAGTGCAGCATTGTCAGAGGGTCAGTACGCAGGGAGTGCAGCATGGTCAGAGGGTCAGTGTGGCGGGAGTACAGCATTGTCAGACGGTCAGTGTGGAGGGAGTGCAGCATTGTCAGAGGGTCAGTATGGAGGGAATGCAGCACTGTCAGGGGGACAGTGCGGAGGGAGTGCAGCATTGTCAGAGGTTCAGTATGGAGGGAGTGCAGCATTGTCAGTGCGTCAGTATGGAGGGAGTGCAGCATTGTCAGAGGGTCAGTGGGATGGGAGTGCAGCATTGTCAGAGAGTCAGTTTGGTGGGAGTGCAGCATTGTCAGAGGGTCAGTATGGAGGGAGTGCAGCATTGTCAGGGGGTCAGTATGGAGGGTGTGCAGCATTGTCAGAGGGTCAGTGTGAATGGACTGCAGCATTGTCAAAGGATCAGTGTGGAGGGAGTGCAGCATTGTCAG
>NW_025174803.1:0-1936 GCF_004010195.1 Chiloscyllium plagiosum | reverse complement strand
GACTGATATCAGATATCGTCAAATTTGTTCATGTACTGCGGGAGAACTGAACCTCATTTTGACCCATAGAGGGAACTATACAGACATATCTTTTGAAAGTGACAAAGGCCATCTACACTACCCGGAAACATCCATAAAATGAGGAATTGATCCGTTTGGCCTCTTCTTTCGTCAGGACTCGCTTTGAAACCTGATTCTGTTTACATTATCAGAGGGGTAAACAGGCAGGAGTCTGTCCTTCGAGGACTGCCCCAATCGTGAATAATTGGTACCCGCTAAATGTTGACTTCTCCACCTCTGAGACAGCCTGACTAGCTGTGCTCTTCAAGCCTCCTACTTGTTTAATTTGAATTCCAGCAGATTCCTGTCTCTACATACGGAATGGAAGCATTCAGCCGCATACCTGTACGTTTTCGTCCTGCACTGTTTCACCGTTACTTTACTGCTTCTACTGATTCACGTTGTTCTTCCTGCCAAACGAAGGCATTCTTCGCATTAGAGGCGTGTTATCCTCATGTTCCTCGAAGGAAAAACACCGATGTGGACTTCGAAACAGAAACAGATGCGGCCTGGTCTGCGTAAAAAATAACTTCCAGCTGTTCCTTCAAAAATAATTCCTAACAAAATAGAGAACGCACCTTCGGATGCCCGCTGCAGTAGTTGCAAGAAAATTCAGTAAGGCCGCAGTGAAATTCGAGGTTACAACCCGGGTTTACATAACCAGTGCTTGAATCACTGAGCTATGGAAGCACTAACCCAGGCGCCTTTTTGAGATTGACAAAAGACGATGACCTCTGGCAGAAAAACTTCGGCCATCTCAATTTTGTGATACAAGCTACGTTTATTGAGACAAAATACGACTTGAAACCCACTTCTTTGATTACTTGTTCGATATAACACTTTGTCAGCTTCCCAATATCTCATAATGTGACAGAGATCAACATTTGTTTAAACTCCCTCAGAGTAAACGCTTTGAATTTTCTATTATATGAAAGACACGATGTAGTATTGATACCAATAAATTGCCCTGATGTTAGCATGTATTACAGTTTTTTTCTTAATTATTCGGTGAGTAATTCCTTTACTATAGCCTGGTGCGATTTACATAGCTACAAGATTTCATAATTTCTTGCCTTGGCAGATGACATGTCGGCACCAAACGTGAAACAGTTCAAATCGAACATGCTCCGGAGTTTGGAATTCGAGGGAGTGCAGATATCTGAGAGAGCACTTTAAAACATAATCTTGGGTGCCGTGTCCGCTGGCTGGATTGGCATACTATTGACAAGCTCTATTTACTCTTGAGTGGCCTGGAAGACATGACAGTGACAGATAGAGGGAAGACAGTCAAGAGATTTGTAGACAATGATGAAAACTTTGAAATTTAGCTGCCCAATGATGGGTGAGCAAGCCTTGCTGTGAGTACTCCCACATGCAGGAGAGGTATTGGAAGAACTCAGGATTACATCATTGGGTGAATAACCTGCACTCCTTCCCTTCCACCATGTTGGAGCCCTTGTGGAAAAATAAAGCTGCGAAGGCCGCAGTGCACGTTTGGGAAATTGGGCGTTCGTAAAAATGTCATTCAGGTAATGCACAATGAAACAGTGAACAAAAAGCAAGTACACCCTTGAATAGAAGCAGAGGGAGTTAGAGCATAAAACATAGAACATGGAACATTACAGTGCAGTACAGGCCCTTCGGCACTCGATGTTGCACCGACCTGTCATACCAATCTGAAGCCCATCTAACCAAAGCAATTCCATGTTCGTCCATATGCCTGTCCAATGACGACTTAAATGTACTTAAAGTTGGCGAATCTACTACCATTGCAGACAAAGCATTCCACACCGTTCCTACTTTCTGAGTAAATAAACTACCCCGAACATCTGTCCGAAATCTATCACCCTTAAATTTAATGCTATGCCCCCTCGTG
>NW_025174802.1:0-1936 GCF_004010195.1 Chiloscyllium plagiosum | reverse complement strand
ATTACCATGTACCAGCCTCTTCCAACTGATGAGCCAGTACTCCTCCATGCTGAACAACACCTGGAGGAAGCACTGAGGGTGGAAAGGGCGCACGATGGACTCTGGGTGGGGGATTTCAATGTCCACCACCAAGAGTAGCTCTGCAGCAACATTACTGATTAAGCTGGTCGGGTCCTAAATGATATAACTGATAGACTGGGTCTATGGCAGGTGATGAAGGAACTAACAAGATGAAAATACATACTTGACCACATCCTTACTAATCTGCCAGCTGTAGAACTACCTGCCCATGCCAGTATCGGTTAGAGTGACCACCGTGCAATCATTGTGGAGACAAAGTCACACCTTCACATTGAGAATACCCACCATCATTTTTAGTGGCACTATCACCATGCTAAATAAGACAGACTTCAAACACATCTAGCAGCTCAAGTCTGGGTTTCCATAAGGTGCTGTGGGTCAGCAATAGCAGCAGAATTGTATTCCAGCGCAACCGCATGGCCTCGCAGATCCCCCTCACAACAATTACCATCAAGCTAGAGGATCAACCTTGGTTCAATGGAGTGTGCAGGATGGCAGGAGCAGCACCAGGCATACCTGAAAATGAGGTGTCAGCCTGGTGAAGCCACCAACCAGGACAACGTGTGTGCCAAACAGCATAGGCAGTATGGTGATAGACAGAGCTACGTGATCCCACAAGCAACGGGTCAGATATAAGTTCTGCTGTCCTTCCACTTCTTGTTGAGAATAGTTATGGACAATTAACCAAGTCATTGGAGGAGGAGATTCCACAAATATCCCCATCCTTAATGATGGACGAGCCCAGCCCCTCAGTGCAAATGATAAGGCTGATGCATTGGAATGCAATCTTCAGTCAGAAATGCTGAGTGGATGATCGATCTCAGCCTCTTCCAGTGGTCCTCAGTAATTCAGTTACCAGTCATCAGTCGATTCGATTCAGTCCACGCGATAAACAGATTCATCCAGATTCAGTTGGAGACACTGGATACTCCAAAGGGTACATACCCTGACAACATTCTGGCAATAGTACTGAAAACATGTACTGCAGAACTTGTCACCTACCCAGCTAAACTGTTCCAGTATCGTCACAACAACATTTACCCGATTACATGGAAAACTACCCAAGTATCTCCTACACATAAAAAAGCAGAAAAAATCCAATCCGGCCAATTACCAACCCATCAGTCTACTCTCGGACATCAGTAAAGTGATGGAAGGTGTCAGTGCCTCAAGCAGCACCTGCTCAGCATTAACCTGATCAATGACGCTCAGTTTGGGTTCCACCAGGGTCATTCAGCTCCTGACCTTATTACCTTGGTTCAAGCGTGGACAAAAGAGCTGAATTCCAGAGGTGGGGTGAGAGTGATAACCCTTTAAAACAAGGCTGCCTCCGACCAAGTGTGGCATTAAGGCACCTTAGCAAATCTGGAACCAATGGGTATCAGGGGCAAACTCCCCGCTGGTTAGAATCATACCTGACAAATAGGAAAATGGTCATAGTTGATAAACGTTACTCAACCAAGCTCCAGGACAAGTCTGTAGGAGTCCCTCAGGCAGTAGCCTCGGCCCAAACATCTTCAGGGCTGCTTCATCAATGACCTTCCCTCCATCTTATGGTCAGAAGTGGGGATGTTTGCCAATGATTGCACCATGTTCGGCAACATTTGTGGCTCCTCATATACTGAAGCAGTCCATGTCCAAATGCGGCAAGACCTTGACAGTATCCAGGCTGACAAGTTGTAAGTAATATTCACGCCACACAAATGCCAGACCATGACCATCACCACTAAAATACAATCTAACCACTCCCCCTTGGCATTTAATGGTGTTACCATCACTGGATCCACAGTGGACTGCAGCGGTTCAACAAGGCAGCTCACCTCCACCTTCTCAAGGGGCAACCAGGGACAGGCAA
>NW_025174801.1:0-1936 GCF_004010195.1 Chiloscyllium plagiosum | reverse complement strand
TAATCTAATCTAATTAAAAAAAAGAACGAGGAATCAATCTGGAGTAGCAGAGCGATGAATGAATCAGGAGTAGCAAAGCCAGGGATGAATCAGGAGCAGCAAAGCCAGGAATGAATCCAGAGTAGCAGAGCGAGGAATGAATCCGGAATAGCAGAACAAGGAATGATTCTGGAGTTGCAGAACGAGGAATGCTAAAACAGTAGATTTGAGTGAGTTTGTGTGTTAAACATGGGAGGATTACTAAGCAAGAGAAATGGTATGACTCCTCTGGAAGAATTCCCTGCTATTCCTCCAAAGTTTTGCCAGGGATTTGTTCACATCCACTAGGTAGAGCAGACAAGCCTTGATATAATGTCTCATACATGACAAAAGACAACAGATGATCGGCATCTCTCGGTAATGTAGCATAGCATCAGCTTAGATCATATACTTAAATCTCTGGGGTGGGATTTGAACCTTGTATTAAAGAGGCAAACCTGCCACCACTAATCTACAATTGACACTGCACTTTCACGTTCTGGCCTATTCGGCATTAAATGTTTTTTACTTATTAAATTTGACTTCTAAGTACAAAGATGCATATTTTATTTAAAAGTTTGAAAGGACTCTCCAACTGTTATCCCACGCTAAGTATGTGGCAACTCACAAGTCAGAGACAAAGAGATGTACAGCACAGAAACAGACCCTGCGGTCCAATCTGCCCATGTCAATCAGATATCAGAGATAAATTTATCCCATTTGGCACATAGCCCTCTAAACTCTTCCTATTTATATACCCATCCAGATAACTTTGAAATATTGTTATTGTACCAGCCATCACCACTTCCTCTGGCAGCTCATTCCATACATGCACCACCCGCTGCATGAAAATGTTGCCCCTTGGCTCCCTCTTAAATCTTTCCCCTCTCACACTAAACCTATGCCCTCTAGTTCTAGACTTCACCACTCCAGGAGAAAAAACCTTGTCTATTTACCCTGTGATTTACCCTCAATTTTGTAAACCTCTATAAGGTCACCCCTCAGCCTCAGACGCTCCAGGGAAAATAGCCCCAGCCTATTATAGCTCAAACTCTACAACTCTGGCAACATCCTTACAAACCTTTTCTGAACACTCTCATATTTCACAACATCCTTACTATAGTAGAGAGACCAGAATTGTGCACAATATTCCAATAGTGGCTTAACAAATGCCCTGTACAGTCACAAAATGATCCCCTCAAATCCTATACTCAATGCACTGACCAATAAAGGCAAGCATACTAAACAGCTTCTTCGCTATCCTATCTATCTGTGACTTCACTTTCAAGGAGCTATGACCCTGCATTCCAAGGTCTCTTTGTTCAATAACACACACCAGGACCTTACCAATAAGTATAGGAGTCCTACCCCGATTTGTTTTTCCAAAATGCAGCACCTTACATTTATCTAAATTAAACTCCATCTGCCACTCCTCAGCCCAATGGCCCATCAAATCAAGATCCCATTGTAATCTGAGGCAACCTTCTTCGCTGTCCACTATACCTCCAATTTTGGTGTCATCTGCAAACTTACTAACTAAACCTCCTACACTCACATCCAAATCATTTACATAAATGACAAAAAGCAGTGGACCCAGCACTGATCTTTGTGGCACTCCAGTCACAGGCCTCCAGTCTGAAAAGCATCCCTCCACCATCACCCTCTGTATTCTACCTTTGAGCCAGTTCTGTATCCAAATGGCTAGTTCTCCCTGTATTCTGTGTGATCTAACATTGTTAATCAGTCTACCATGAGGAATCTTGTCAAAAGTCTTACTGAAGTCCATATAGATCAGGTCCACTGTTCTTCCCTCATCGTTACTTCTTCAAAAAGCTCAATCAAGTTTGTGAGACATGATTTCCCTCACACAAAGCCATGTTGAATCTCCCTAATCAGTCCTTGCCTTTCCAAATACATG
>NW_025174800.1:0-1936 GCF_004010195.1 Chiloscyllium plagiosum | reverse complement strand
GTGCTAACCACTGTGCCACCGTGCCGCCCAATCTCAACCCAACACTGAGTGCCTTTGAATGAGGCAACACATGGGTTTGCTTGTGATGTTGCCTGCATGGTACTCACCCACCACTGGGTTAGTAACAGTGGCAGTGGGATGAAGCCCTTTAGAAGGCTTTCCTAGCCCATACACAGAGAATGCAGGAGAAACTCAGGAGGTCTGGCAGCATATGTGGGAAAGAGAAAGAAGGATTAGTGTTTCAAGTCCAATATGATTCTTCTTCAGAACTGAAAGGTGTTTTCACAGAATCAGGCCCATGCTACAACAAAATGGTTGTTAATGGTGATGAAAGAAAAAAATTAGAAGGAAAGCAAGGTGCAATCAAGAAAGAATGGGTTCTCCATACTGAGAGCAAAGTAAACAAGACATAAATAAAACAAAGAAATGGGGGAAGGGGGAGAGAATGAAAATGGAGGACAGATATCACATGGTCAGGTTCTGATATCATGTGATATCTGTCCTCCATTTTCATTCAATTCGATTTTGAGATCTCGACATGGTAAAATGTCTGAGATGAAAATTAAATGTTGTTCCTTTGGATTGTGCTTTCTTGGTGCAGTGCAACAGGCCAGCGTCACAAATGTTAGCATGAGAACAAGATGGCTTATTGAAGCAGCAGCAAGCAGCAAGCAACTGGAAGGTCAGGGTCATTTTTACAAATAGAACAGTTTTCCATAAAGCAGTCATCCAGTCCGTGCTTGGTAACAGCAATGTAAAGGAGATCACAATATGGGCAGCGAACTCGGTAAACTAGATTGAATGAAGTATAAGTGAAATGCCGCTTCCCCTGGAAGGTGTGTTTGGGACCTTGGACAGTGAGGAGGAAGGAGATTAATGGGCAAGTGTTACACCTTCTGGGATTGCATGGGGAAGGTGTCATGGGGTAATAAGGAAGGATTCGGAGTGATGGAGGAATGGACCAAGTTGTCATGGAGGGAACGGTCCATGCAGAATGCTGACAGTGGAAGGGAGGAGCAAGTATGTTTTGGGGTGGTGGTACCCTGTTGGAGGTGCAGAAATGGCAGAGGATGATTCTTTGGATCTGTTGGTGCGGACCATAATAAATGAGGGAGCCAAGAAGGCGATCTGCTGGGCTTCCTGCCGTGGATTTGATCAGGATGCAAGTGGAAAAGTGAAGGGGTTGCATCCACTACATTTACGATTGCGTAGATTTCCTCTACCACCAAACCTGCCAGGGAGGAGAGTCCAAGATTCAGACTGAGCCATGGGATTTCAGGTGAACAGGCTGGGAATATGAGAGTGTAGCTATGAAATATTAAATCAGGATTTGTAACAATCCTGCTACATTAACAGTTTATCCTGACTTTGCAAAAACCTGTTTCCACTCACACGACCGGGAGTTTTCAAACTAGTGCTTCCATCGGACTTTGATTCCATGCATTCAGGCCGAACATGATGCTGCACAAATTCCATGAAATTCCAACTGAAATTAACATGCTTTTGAGCTGGATAGGTTTACAAAATCCCAAATAATTTTCTGACAGCACTGATCTGAATGCAGTGATCCCATTCATCATAAAAATCTAAAGTGAATTTGTTCTTCAGATGCATTGCAGATGCATTTTTGTCAAGTTAATAACTTGCCCTGTAGTTTTGCTGTCACCTTGTTTGAGAGTTTTGTGAGTGGGTGGAGTTGAGGCCAAACTGTCAGCATTCAATGTCACTATCCTGTGAAACTGACTCCAGCTTCAGAATATAATACAAATTCAGATTAACACAGAGCTCCAGAAGTCTATCACTCGCTGCTTGGCCATAAATCTGTACTAGAGATGACCATCAGAGGCAAAATCATTGAACTCAGTTAATGCAGCAAGAACTACCCCTTTTTCAACTCTCGCTTCACTGTCAGGAATCGCAGAGAAATGTTTCACTG
>NW_025174799.1:0-1936 GCF_004010195.1 Chiloscyllium plagiosum | reverse complement strand
GGGTCTAGAACACACCCACTCAAATATCAATCAATTACCTTCCCGACGAGCTCTGCGCTCCAACTTCACTTCTGCCCAGCTCGCGCCACTCTCTGCTGTGAAAAGCTAGGGACGCTACCACAGTAACACAAGACCCTTGAAAACACAGTGGACATTGACTGCTGGGACTGTGACTATAACCGATCTCGCTGTGGTCACAGTGCTGAACATTAGTGACTCCACAGTCACGACTGTCTCTCATACACATAACCATATGACTCACTGTCTCTCTCTCTCTCTCTCTCTCACACACACACACACAACCATATGACTGACTGTCTCGCTGACACACACAACCATATTACTGACTGTCTCTCTCACACACACAAACATATTACTGACAGTTTCTCTCACACACAGCCATATTAGTGACTGTCTCTCTCACACCCACAACTACATTACTGACTCTCTGTCTCTCACACACACAACCATATTACTGACTGTCTCTCTCTAACACACAACCATATTACAGACTGTATCTCTCTCACACACACATAACCATATTACTGACTGTCTCCCTTACACACACAACCATATTACTGACTGTCTCTCTCACACACACACAATCATATTACTGACTGTGTCTCTCTCACACACACAACCGTATTACTGACTGTCTCTCTCACACACACACAACCATATTACTGACTGTCTCTCTCTCACACACACACAACCATATTACTGACTGAGTCTCTCTCACACTCACAGCCATATTACTGACTGCCTCTCTCACACACACAACCATATTACTGACAGTCTCCCTCACACACAACCATATTACTGACTGTCTCTCACACACGCAGCCATATTACTGACTGTCACTCTCAGACACACACAAACATATTTCTGACTGTATCTCTCTCACACACAATCATATTACTGACTGTCTCTCCCTCACACACACAACCATATTACTGACTGTCTCTCTCACACACACACAATCATATTACTGACTGTGTCTCTCTCACACACACAGCCATATTACTGACTGTCTCTCTCACACACACACAACCAAATTGCTGACTGTCTCTCACACACGCAGTCATATTACTGACTGTCTCTCTCACACACATAACCATATTACTGACTCTCTCTCTCTCACACACATAACCATATGATTCACTGTCTCACTCTCTCACACACAACCATATTACTGACTGTCTCTCTCACACACACAATCGTATTACTGACTGTGTCTCTCTCACACACATAACCATATGACTGACTGTATCTCTCTCTCTCACACAACCATATTACTGACTGTCTCTCACACACACACAGCCATATTACTGACTCTCTCTCTCTCACACACACAACCATATTACTGACTGTCTCTCTCACACACACATAACCATATTACTAACCGTGTCTCTCACACTCACAGCTATATTACTGACTGTCTCTCTCACACACACACAACCATGTAACTGACTGTCTCTCTCACACTCACAACCGTATTACTGACTGTCTCACTCTCTCACACACAGAATCATATTACTGACTGTGTCTCTCTCACACACACAACCATATTGCTGACTGTCTCTCACACACGCAGTCATATTACTGACTGTCTCTCTCACACTCACAACCGTATTACTGACTGTCTCTCTCTCACACACACACAACCATATTACTGACTGTCTCTCTCACACACATAACCATATTACTGACTCTCTCTCTCTCTCACACACATAACCATATGATTCACTGTCTCACTTTCTCACACACAACCATATTACTGACTGTCTCTCTCACACACACAACCGTATTACTGACTGTGTCTCTCTCACACACACAACCGTATTACTGACTGTGTCTCTCTCACACACATAACCATATGACTGACTGTATCTCTCTCTCACACAACCATATTACTGACTGTCTCTCACACACACAC
>NW_025174798.1:0-1936 GCF_004010195.1 Chiloscyllium plagiosum | reverse complement strand
TGTTCAGTTCTGCATTAATATTGTGTTCAGTTCAGACATTAATATTGGGTTCGGTTCGGGTGTTAATATTGTGTTCAGTTCTGGCGTTAATATTGTGTTCGGTTCAGACATTAATATTGTCTTCAGTTCTGGCGTTAATACTGTTTTCAGTACTGGCGTTAATATTGTGTTCAGTTCTGGCGTTAATATTGTGTTCAGTTCTGGCGTTAATATTGTGTTTTGTTCTGGCGTTAATATGGTGTTCAGTTCTCGCGTTATTATTGTGTTCAGTTCTGGCGTTAATATTGTGTTCGGTTATGGCGATAATATTGTGTTCAGTTCTGGCGTTATTGTGTTCAGTTCTGGCGTTAATATTGTGTTCAGTTCTGGCGTTATTATTGTGTTCAGTTCTGGCGTTAATATTGTGTTCAGTTCTGGCGTTATTGTGTTCAGTTCTGGCGTTAATATTGTGTTCAGTTCTGGCGTTATTATTGTGTTCAGTTCTGGCGTTATTGTGTTCAGTTTTGTCGTTGATATTGTGTTCGGTTCTGACATTAATATTGTGCTCGGTTCTGGGGTTAATATTGTGTTCAGTTCTGGCATTAATATTGTGTTCAGTTCTGGCCTTAATATTGTGTTCGGTTCTGGCATTAATATTGTGTTCGATTCTGGTGTTAATATTGCGTTCAGTTCTGGTGTTAATATTGTGTTCAGTTCTAGTGTTAATATGGCGTTCGGTTCTGGCGTTAATATTGTGTTCGGTTCTGGCATTAATATTGTGTTCAGTTCTGGCATTAATATTGTGTTCGGTTCTGGCTTTAATATTGTGTTCAGTTCTGGCATTAATATTGTGTTCAGTTTTGGTGTTAATATGGTGTTCAGTTCTGGCATTAATATTGTGTTCAGTTCTAGTGTTAATATGGTGTTCAGTTTTGGTGTTAATATGGTGTTCAGTTCTGGTGTTAAGATTGTGTTCAGTTCCGGTGTTAATATTGTGTTCAGTTCTGGTGTTAATATGATGTTCAGTTTTGGCGTTAATATTGTGTTCAGTTCTGGTGTTAGTACTGTGTTCAGTTCTGCATTAATATTGTGTTCAGTTCTGGCGTTAATACTGTGTTCAGTTCAGGCATTAATATCGTTAATATTGTGTTCGGTTCTGGCGTTAATATTGTGTTCAGTTCTGGCGTTATTGTGTTCAGTTCTGGCGTTAATATTGTGTTCGGTTCTGGCGTTAATATTGTGTTCAGTTCTGGCGTTATTATTGTGTTCAGTTCTGGCGTTAATATTGTGTTCAGATCTGGCGTTAATGTTATGTTCATTTCTGGCATTAATGTTGTGTTCGGTTCTGGCGTTAATATTGTGTTCAGTTCTGGCGTTAATATTGTGTTCAGTTCTGGCGTTATTATTGTGTTCAGTTCTGGCGTTAATATTGTGTTCAGTTCTGGCGTTATTATTGTGTTCAGTTCTGGCATTAATATTGTGTTCCCTTCTGGCGTTAATGTTGTGTTCAGTTCTGGCGTTAAGAGTGTGTTCAGTTTTGGCGTTAATATTGAGATCAGTTCTGGCATTAATATTATGTTCATTTCTGTCATTAATGTTGTGTTTGGTTCTGGCATTAATATTGTGTTCGGTTCCGGCGTTTATATTGTGTTCAGTTCTGGCGTTAATATTGTGTTCAGTTCTGGCGTTAATATTATGTTCAGTTCTGGCGTTAATATTGTGTTCCGTTCTGGCATTAATATTGTGTTCGGTTCTGGTGTTAATATTGTTTCGTGATCTGTCGTTGATATTCTTTTCGGTTCTGGCATTAATATTGTGCTTAGTTCTGACGTTAATGTTGTGTCCAGTTCTGGTGTTATTATTGTGTTCGGTTCTGGCGTGAATATTGTATTCACTTCTGGCATTAATATTGTGTTCAATTCTGGCATTAATATTGTGTTCGGATCTGGCATTAATA
>NW_025174797.1:1556-1936 GCF_004010195.1 Chiloscyllium plagiosum | reverse complement strand
TTATTGAAGAGGTGGTGCTGGAGGTTTTAAAACAAAAAGCTATGGCAAGTCCCAGAACCTGATTAAGTGTATCGCAGGACACTGTTGGATGCTAGGGAAGAAATTGTGGAGCCCTAGCAATGGTATGTGTACTACTGACAGCCATGTGTGATGGGCTGGCAGGCTGGAGGGTGGCATCATGGACAGTGAAGGAGGTTTTCTGAGATTACAAAGGGATCTTGATGAAGTGAGTGAATGGGCTGAAAAACTAGAGATGGAATTCAAACTTAATAAATACGAGGTCATGCATTTTGTAAAACAAACAAGGGTAGAGCTTATACAATTAATGTTAAGGCTTCGGTTAGTGTTTTAGAGCAGAGGGACCTCTGGGTTCAGCTACA
>NW_025174797.1:0-1497 GCF_004010195.1 Chiloscyllium plagiosum | reverse complement strand
GATTGCACAGACATTTGTGAGGCCTGTTCTGCAATACTCTGTCCAGTTCTGGTCGCCCAGTTAACAGGGAAGATATTATTAAGCTGCAGGGCATTCAGAAGAGATTAACCAGGATATTGCTGGATATGGAAGGCTTGAGTTCTGAAAAATGGCTGGATAGGCTGAGTCTTTTTTCACTGGAGCCTGGAGGTTGAGACATGATGCTATAAAGGTTTATAAAAATAAATGAGGTAGAAAGATCAATTTAATGGTAGTTGCCTTTTCCTCAGGATGGGGGAGTCTCAAGAGGAGGGGCCACATTTTTAAGGTTAGAAGAGAGAGATGTTCAAAATAAAGATATGTGGCAATTTGCTACACAGAGGGTGGTTTGAGTGTGGAATGAACTTCCTGAGAAAGGGGTTGATGTGGGTGCAATTACAACATTTAAAAGATATTTGGATAAACAGGTGAATAGGGAAGGGTTGGAGTGATATGGGCCATCTTCAGACAGCTGGGAAGAGCTTAGTTTTAGATTACGGTGGGTATCAACTGAAGGATCAGTTTCCAAGCTGTATGGCTCTATGACAAGAATATGGTTTTATTCCATTATTGAAGAAAGGATCAGGGCATCATCTACAGAAACGATTTGGTTGAAAATATAGGAGTGATTGTGCAAAAGTTTGTTGATGATCAAATGAATGGTGTCGTGGGCAGTAAATACGGTTATCAAAGGGGATCGTGACCAACTGGGCCAGTGGACCAAGGAATGAAAGATGGAGTTTAATTCAGGTGTTGGATTTTTTTAAGACAAACCATGGAGGACTAACACAGATAATGGAAGGGCTCTGGCCAGGGTTGTCGAACAGAGAGAGACAGAGAGAGAGAGATCAAGGTGTGCAAGTTACATTGTTCCTTGGAAGTGGCATACCAGGTGGACAGGGTGGGGAAATCGACATTTGGCACATTTGCCAACATTGGCCAGCACTTTGTTACATACGTTGGAGATATTTGTAACATTGTCCTAAATATTTCCCTTGGGCAGAGGAGGCCACGGAGTGACCCTAAGAATGGTGAACAGCCAAGGGTAGGTGAGTCCAAAACTAGAGGGTATAAACGGGAGGTGAGAGAGCAAAGATTTAAAGAGGGAGCTGAGGGGGAACATTATCCACAGAGGATGGTGCATAGATGGAACGGACTGCCAAGGGCACATGGGAGAAACAAGAACAATTACAGCATGGAAAAGACATTTGGGGAGGTATATTGAGAGGAGAAAGTTTGAAGAGATAAGGGCCAAACGCAGACAAATAGGACTCGTTCAGTTTAGGTAACATGTGCGGCATTGAGGAGTTGGACCACAGGTTCTGTTTCCCTGCTATATCACTCTGCATCCAGTTACAGAGGATTACAGTACCGAAATAAAGCACGTTGTAGACACTGAAGCAAGTCACAGCGTTAGGGATGGTAGTCTGGAATGCAGTATGTTTAAAATATGTGGAGGGACTATCGGGAATGGAGCAG
>NW_025174796.1:0-1936 GCF_004010195.1 Chiloscyllium plagiosum | reverse complement strand
ACCTCAGATTCTACGTCTGTGTCCTTACAGAAAATCGGTGCATTGATGTTGTAAGTTCAATTAAGTTTCTGCTCAATGATAATCCCCAGGATGTTGATAGTGGGGGATTCACTGATGGTAACACAATTGAATATCAATGATGATGAATAGGTTATTTCTTATTCGTGATAGTCACAGATTACATTTGTGTAGCATGAGTATTACTTGCCCCTTTTCAGTCCAAGCCTGGATATTGTCCAGATCTTGTTGTACTTGGACTTGGTCTGCTTCAATGCCTGAGGAGTCATGAATGATACTGAACGTTGTGCAATCATTGGCAAACATCCTCACTTCGGACCTTATGATGGAGGGAAGGTCGTTGAAACAGCTGAAAATGGTTAGACCAAGGATACTACCCTGAGGGACTCCTGCAGAGATGTCCTGGGGCTGAGATGACTGACTTCCATCAACCACAACCACTTTCCTATATGTCAGGTATGACTCTAACCAACGGATATTTATTGATTCCAGTTTTGCCAGGACTCCTTAATGCCACGGTTGTTTGAATCCAGCCTTGATGTCAAGGACAGTCACTCTCACCGCACCTCTCGAATTCAGCTCTTTTGTCCATGTTTGAACGAAGTGTGTAATGAGACCATGAGCTGAATGACTCTCGTGGAACCCAACCTGTGCGTCAATGAGCAGGTTGGTGCTGAGCATTTGCTGCTTGATAGCACTATTGATGGCCCCTTCTATCACGCTACCGACGATGGGGAGTTGATAAGTGGGGCCGGATTGGATTTGTCCTGCTTTTTCTGTACAGGACATAACCTGGGCGGTTTTCCACATTTTGAGGTAGATGCCAGTGTTGTAACTTTACTGGAAAAGCTTGGCTAGGGAAGTGGCAAGTTCTGGAGGACTAGTCTTCAGTACTATCGCCAGAATGTTGTCTGAGCCGGTAGCCTGTGCAGTATCCAATGCCTCCAACCATTTCTTGATATCACGTGAAGTGAATCGAATAAGCTGAAGATTGTTATCTGTAATGCTGGGGACCATTGGTGGAGACCGAGATGGATTTTCAACTCGGCACTTCTGGCTGAACGTTGCTGTATAAGACCATATGACAAAGGAGCAGAAATGAGGCGTTTAAGCCCAACGAGTCTGCTCTACCATTCAATCATGTCTGATTGGTTTTCAATCCCATTTGTACACTATCTCCCTGCAGCCTTAGCCCTTGACAGTCGAGAGCGTGTCTATCTATGTTTTGAATATACTCAATGTCCTGTCCACCACAGCCTTCTGTGGCAATGAATTCCACAGAGTCAACAGTCCCTGACTGGAAACATTTCTCCTTATCACTGTTCTAAAAGATCTTCCCTTCTAAGACTCTGCCTATGGGTTCTAGTCTCTCCTATCAACAGGAAAATCTTCCCAATGTCCATTCTGACCATTTCATTCAGTATTCTGTTTGTTTCAAACCAATTTCCCCCTCATTCTTTAAAACTACATCGAGTATAGTCCCAGAGTGCTCAGATATTCCGCATATGTTAAGTCTTTCATTCCTGAGAATATTCTTGTGAATGTCCTCTGGACCTGCTGCATGGCTAATACATTCTTCCTGAGGTATAGGGCCCAACATTCTTTATAAGACTCTAAAGTTTATGTGATCACAGCTTTTTAAAGTAGTCAATGGTTCTATTTTCCCGAATAAAGTTCATGACCTATCCACGTTGTATTTCATCTCTTACCTCGTTGCCCACTCTCTTAACCTGTCTAAGTCTATCTGCAGCCTCCCCGCCTCCTCAATACTACCTGTTCCTCAACCTATTTTTGTATCGTCTGCAAACTGAGCTCGAATGTCCTCAGTTCCTTCATCGAGATCACTAATGCATGAAGTGAATAATTGTGTTCTCAATTCTTACCCTTTTGGAAAACCACTAGTCACCAGCTGCCATCC
>NW_025174795.1:0-1936 GCF_004010195.1 Chiloscyllium plagiosum | reverse complement strand
AAAGTGCTCCCCCAATACCTCAGACAGTGCTACCTCAATACTTCAGAAAGTGCTCCCTCAGTACCTGAGAAAGTGCTCCCTCAATACCTCAGAAAGTGCTCACTCAATACCTCAGAATGTGCTACCTCAATACCTCAGATATTTTTCCCTCAGTACCTCAGATTATGCTTCCTCAGTACATCATAAAGTGCTCCCACAGTACCTCAGAAAGTGCTCCCTCAATATTTCAGAAAGTGCTCCCTCTATACCTCAGATATTGCTCCCTCAATACCTCAGAAAGTGCTCCCTCATATTTCAGATAGTTCTCCCTCAATACCTCAGATAGTGCTCCCTCAATACCTCTGATAGTTTTCCATCAGTACATCATAAAGTGCTCCCACAGTACCTCAGAAAGTGCTCCCTCAATATTTCAGAAAGTGCTCCCTCTATACCTCAGATATTGCTCCCTCAATACCTCAGAAAGTGCTCCCTCAACATTTCAGATAGTTCTCCCTCAATACCTCAGATAGTGCTCCCTCAATACCTCTGATAGATTTCCCTCAGTACATCAGAAAGTGCTCCCACAGTACCTCAGACAGTGCTCCCTCAATACCTCAGTAAGTGCTCCCTCAGTACCTCAGAATGTGCTCCCCCAATGCCTCTGAACGTGCTCCCTCCATACCTCAGAAAATGCTCCCTCAATATCTCAGATATTTCTCCCCAATACACCAGATAGTTCTCCCTCAATACCTCAGAAAGTGCTCCCTCAATGCCTTAGATATTCCTCCCTCAATACCTCAGAAAGTACTCCCGCAATATTTCAGATAGATCTCCCTCAATACCTCAGCTAGTGCTTCCTCAATACCACAGAAAGTGCTCCCTCAGTACTTCAGAAAGTGCTCCCACAATACTTCAGGAAGTGCTCCCACAATAAGTCAGATAGTTCTTCCTCAGTACCTCAAAATGTTCTCCCTCAATATCTCAGAATTTGCTCCCTCAGTACCTCAGATAATGCTCCCTCAGTACCTCAGGAAGGGCTCCCTCAATATCTAAGAAAGTGCAGCGTCAATACCTCAGATAGTGCTCCCTGAATACCTCAGATAGTGCTTCTTCAGTATGTCAGAAAGTGATCTCTCAGTACCTCAGACAGTGCTCCCTCAATACCTCAGAAAGTGCTCCCTCAGTACCTCCGAAAGTGCTCCCTCAATACCTCAGAAAGTGCTCCCTGAGTACCTCAGAAAGTGCTCCCCAATACCTCAGAAAGTGCTCCCACAATTTTTCAGATTGTTCTCCCTCAGTACCTCAGATAGTGCTCCCTCAATACCTCTGAAAGTGCTCCCTCAATACCTCAGATAGTTCTTCCTCAGTACCTCCAAAAGTGCTCCCTCAGTAACTCAGTGCTCCCTCAATACCTCAGAATGTTCTCCCTCAATACCTCAGATAGTGCGCCCTAAATACTTCAGATAGTTCTCCCTCAATACCTCAGATAGTTCTCCCTCAATACCTCTGAAAGTGCTCCCTCAATACCTCAGATAGTTCTTCCTCAGTACCTCAGAAAGTGCTCCCACAATGCCTCTGAAAGTGCTCCCTCAATACCTCAGAAAGTGCTCCCTCACTACCTGAGATATTTCTCACTCAATACCTCAGATAGTTCTCCCTCAATACTTCAGAAAGTGCTCCATCAAAACCTCAGATATTGCTCCCTCAATACCTCAGAATGTGCTCCCTCAATATTTCTGATAGTTTTTCCCCAATACCTCAGATAGTGCTCCCAATACCTCAGAAAGTGCTCCCTCAGTACCTCAGAAAGTGCTCCCTCAATATATCAGAAAGTGTTCCCTCAATACCTCAGATAGTTCTTCCTCAGTACCTCAGAAAGTCTCCCTCAATATCTGAGAAAGTGCTCCCTCAGTACCTCAGAAATGGCACCCTCAATATCTAAGATAGTGCTCCCTCA
>NW_025174794.1:0-1936 GCF_004010195.1 Chiloscyllium plagiosum | reverse complement strand
GAAAGTGATAGTATGCAGGTACAGAAAGTGATTAAGAGTGATTAAGAAAGTGATACTTTGCAGATACAGAAATTGATTGAGAGTGATTACGAAAGTGATAGTATGCAGGTACAGAAATTAATTCAGAGTGATGAAGAAAGTGATAGTATGCAGGTCCAGAAAGTGATTAAGAGTGATTAACAAAGTGATAGTATGCAAGTACAGAAAGTGATTAAGAGTGATTAACAAAGTGATAGTATGCAGGTACAGAAAGTGATTGAGTGTGATTAACCAAGTGATAGTATGCAGGTACAGAAAGTGATTAAGAGTGATTAGGTAAGTGATGGAATGCAAGTACAGAAAGTGATGGAGAGCGATTAAGAAAGTGATAGTATGCAGGTACAGAAAGTGATTGAGTGTGATTAAGAAAGTGATAGTATGCAGGAACAGAAAGTGATTGAGTGTGATTAAGAAAGTGATAGTATGCAGGTACAGAAAGTGATTATGAGTGATTAAGAAAGAGATAGTATGCAGGTACAGAAGGTGATTGAGTGTGATTAACAAAGTGATAGTATGCAGGTACAGAAATTAATTTAGAGTGATTCAGAAAGTGATGGTATGCAGGTACAGAAAGTGATTAAGAGTGATTAAGAAAGTGATAGTATGCAGGTACAGAAAGTGATTGAGTGTGATTAAGAAAGTGATAGTATGCAGGTACAGAAAGTGATTGAGAGTGATTAAGAAAGTGATAGTATGCAGGTACAGAAAGTGATTGAGTGTGATTAATAAAGTGATAGTATGCAGGTACAGAAAGTGATTGAGAGTGATTAAGAAAGTGATAGTATGCAGGTACAGAAATTAATTTAGAGTGATTAAGAAAGTGATAGTATGCAGGTACAGAAAGTGATTAAGAGTGATTAAGAAAGTGATAGTATGCAGGGACAGAAAGTGATTGAGAGTGATTAATAAAGTGATAGTATGCAGGTACAGAAAGTGATTGAGTGTGATTAATAATGTGATAGTATGCAGGTACAGGAAGTGATTGAGTGTGATTAAGAAAGTGATAGTATGCAGGTACAGAAAGTGATTGAGTGTGATGAAGACAGTGATAGTATGCAGGTACAGAAAGTGATTGAGACTGATTAAGAAAGTGATAGTATGTAGGTACAGAAAGAGATTGAGTGTGATTAAGAAAGTGATAGTATGCAGGTACAGAAAGTGATTAAGAGTGATTAAGTAATTGATAGTATGCAGGTACAGAAAGTGATTAAGAGTGATTAAGAAAGTGATGGAATGCAGGTACAGAAAGTGATGGAGAGGGATTAAGAAAGTGATAGTATGCAGGTACAGAAAGTGAGTGAGTGTGATTACGAAAGTGATAGTATGCAGGTACAGAAAGTGATTGAGTGTGATGACGAAAGTGATAGTATGCAGGTACAGAAAGTGTTTAAGAGTGATTAAGAAAGTGATAGTATGCAGGTACAGAAAGTGATTGAGAGTGATTACGAAAGTGATAGTATGCAGGTACAGAAATTAATTTAGAGTGATTAAGAAAGTGATAGTATGCAAGTACAGAAAGTGATTGAGTGTGATTAATAAAGTGATAGTATGCAGGTACAGAAAGTGATTGAGAGTGATTAAGAAAGTGATAGTATGCAGGTACAGAAAGTGATTGAGCGTGATTACGAAAGTGATAGTATGCAGGTACAGAAAGTGATTTAGTGTGAATAAGAAAGTGATAGTATGCAGGTACAGAAAGTGATTGAGTGTGATTAAAAAATTGAAAGTAAGCAGGTACAGAAAGTGATTGAGTGTGATTAAAAAAGTGATAGTATGCAGGTACAGAAAGTGATTAAGAGTGATTAAGAAAGGGATAGTATGCAGGTTCAGAAAGTGATTGAGTGTGATTAAGAAAGTGATAGTGTGCAGGTACAGAAAGTGATTAAGAGTGATTAGG
>NW_025174793.1:0-1936 GCF_004010195.1 Chiloscyllium plagiosum | reverse complement strand
TTCTGGTTGATTATGTTTAACAAATACATAAACCTTCAGCCACAAACGCTACTTCCCTCTCATGCATTTCCAAACTACTTAGTCATAAACATCTGAGAAGGAATAAGACTGTTCGGAAACTTGATTCCCTTTTTACCGTGAACTGTTTTATGTCTCCATATTCTATGTAATCAAACCTGCTGACACCCACCTTCATAATATCCCCAATCACCAGCTCTGCCTGAGTTCTGTTGCTGAATTCGCCATCATCTACCCCTTCATTAATGACAGATTTTATGGCTCCAGTTCTCTCCTGACCTCTCTTCCAGTTACAAATAGTTTGACCACAAACTTGTTCTTGTCTCTACAGTTCATTGACGACATGGACTCTAAAACAGAGTAATAATGTCACTGACTGTAATTCAGAGGCGCACGTTATGACTCTAAAACCATTGTCTGAAATCCTACTACAGCCGATGACGAAATTTATATTCCAATGACAAAATTTGGAATGAAATCTAATTTCAATCATGGCAAACATAAACCATCAGGATTTCTTTTATTATTTTATTAGTAATCTTCGGTAAAGAAGCCGAACACTTTTTCCCTGTCTGAACTAAGTGTAACTTCAGATCCACAACAATATGGTTGCCTCCATATTGCCTTGACAAATGGCCGCATGGTCAAGCGCAGTTAGGATGCACAATAAATGCTTCCCTTGCTAGTGATGCTGGCAACCCGCGAAACAACAACAATAATGGTGAAATAACCAAGGAAATGCGGATGCTGGCGATCTGAAATAAAATTCTCCACCGTCTGAAAGAATGTTGGAGAATCTCAGCAGGTATGGCAGTCTGTCGGAAAAAAAAACAGCAGGCATGGCAGTCTGTCAGTGAACCTATCGAAACTGAATGCAACTGAGAAATAATATTATTATATCAGGGATAGATGGAAGGGTGAGCGGGAGGTTTGTGTTGAGTGGATGATGTCCAGCAAGAGAGAGAGAGAGAGAGAGAGAGAGAAGAAAAGCAAGCAAAATGATTGCTGTGGACTGGAAGGAAAACAGAATGGGAAGTTTTCTAACATTTCCCCTTTTCACGTACTACTGAGTATCATATTTATTACGGGATGTCCCTGCTTACCGTGAGTTATGTTCCTCTATCTCTCGTCTCTGAGTGTGGTGATCAACTCCATCAGTAATACGTATAGTCGCTGAGATGTCGAGAAACGTAATGTTCCATTGTCAGCTGCTTCTTTGGAGAGAGGAACTGTTACTGTGCGACTGTGTGGAGATGAAATAGCTTTCTCAGCCAGGAAGAGAAACTGAGGAAACCTAGGCATTTTCAACACTGAATGGATGCACTATGGGTGTGGGGAATTGACTTGCTACTGTAATCTAGAAAGTCACTGGAGGTTCTGTGGATGGTGTTCTCAGGAATGTGATGTCAGCTACTGGGTTCATTCAGGGAGCCCTGAGGGTCTGGGGACCCCACTATGAATAATGCATTTATAGTGTGTCTGGGTCCATGGTAAACAAATGGAGCTGAAACTACAAAGAAGGGAAGCTGTGTAAACTGAGAGGAGCAGGGCACTGTTCTAAACTCTCTGGGATTTCCAGGAACATTTGTCTAAGCTGCACCCATTCAGGTGTAAAGTGTAAAACCAACTTGTCTCAAAATTGAGGTTGTCACTGAGCTGCATCCCCTCCTTCAGGATAACCTGTCGTCTCACACCAGGGACAAGACTGTACTGACACTCACAGTGAATTAAACTGGATTGATTCTAGAACTTTGCAGGCCGCAGTGGGTAATATATTCACCATCTCTGAAGTACAATCCTCCAATGTATTCACAAGCGGTCAGAAACCACCTGCCTGCTGAGAGGAATGCATTGGTTCCATCTCCACAGGCGAAGGTACAGAAAGTAACTTGCAGATATATTAGCGAACAGAGTGATT
>NW_025174792.1:0-1936 GCF_004010195.1 Chiloscyllium plagiosum | reverse complement strand
AGGGCTCTGCCTGTGAGATCCTTCATGCACGCCTGGACTCTCAGCCGCACCATATGCTGCCCTCGGAGCGGCTGCAGGGGCGACGAGACTGTCACACACGTCCTTCTGGAATGTGCCTATGCAGAGGAAGTCTGGAGCGGAATGCAGTGGTGTTTGTCGAGGTTCGTCCCGAGCAGCGTCGTGACGCAGGACCCCGTGCTCAATGGTCTGTCCCCCGGGACGCACACCGAGACGAACATTAACTGTGCCTGGAGGATCATCAACTCGGTGAAAGACGCTCTCTGGGCGGTCCGAAACCTGTGGATCTTCCAGCTGAAGGAGTTGTCCCTGACTGAGTGTTACAGACTGGCACATTCCAAGGTCCAGGTCTACGTGTTGAGGGATGCCCTGAAGATCGGGGCAGCTGCCGCCAAGGCGCAGTGGGGAAAGACCACCGTGTAACATCTGCCTGCCTAAGAAGAACTGGTGGCCCATGCAGTCATTTGGGCTCCACTGACGCCTCAGCTAAATATATGGATATATGATTGATAAATGTACAGACCTGTATGTACAAATGATAAATTCTGATCTCTGTATGCAAATGTTTACGTATGTATGGCATGACCAACTGTACAGATCATCAAATTATTTTATGAATAAAGTATATTTTTGAAATAAAACAAGAGAGACCTCGGAGTTCAGATACATAATTCTTTGGAATTTGCATTACAGGTAGACAGGATGATTTAGAAGGCATCTAGCATACTTTCTTTCATTGCTCAGACCTTTGAGTATAGCACTTGGGAGATGCCGTATTGAGGTTGTACAGGATGTTGGTGAGGCCTCTTTTGGATAAATGTGTCCAGTTCTGGCCACAGAAGGATATTATTACAAGTAGAATATTATTAAACTGCAAATGGTTTCAGAAGATGTTGCTGGGAATGTAGGGTTTGAGATTGGAATGGCTCGGACTTTTCTCACTGGAGCATTGGGGATGGAAGGGTGATCTTATTGAGGTTTATACAACCATGAGGGGCACAGACAAGGTGAATGACAAGGATCTTTTCCCTATGTTGGGGGAGTTCAAAGCTTGAGGTTATAGTTTTAAGGAGAGTGGAGAAAGACGTAAAAAGGACATGATTGGCAATTTTATTAACAAAGCGAATGGTTTGTGTACGGAAGTATCTGCCAGGAAACGTGGTGGATGCAGGTACAGTTACAACGTTAAAAACAGCAATCTTGGTTTGTTCAGTATATCCATCAGTTGTCTGACACTATGATCAATTGCTATAAATTCTGTCTCCTATGATCCTGCCTTCCTAGCTACCTGATGAAGGAACAGTGCTCCAAAAGTTTGTAACTGCAAATAAACCTGTGGGATTATAACCTGGTGTTGTGTGAGTTTTAGCATTTAAAAACCATTTGGAGAAGTTCATGAATAGGTACAGTTTGGTGGGTAGGGCTAGTTTAGTTTGGGATTATAGTTGGCATAGACTGGTAGGAGCGAAGGTTTTGTTTCCAGGCTTTATGACTTTATGATACTATAACATAACATAGGCAGTCGAAAGGTAGGTTAGTCTCTGCACATGCTCACTTTACCCTCCATCCCAGGGGCTGGGACATGGCGTGGGGCAAGGATATTGTGGATGGACAGAGATACAGAGGGGCTTTTACATGCAGTGGGTGTGTAATGGAGAAATTAGGGCCATGGAGATGGGCAAAGGTGCTAAATTTAGGAGACTGCAAAATGGGAACGGACAGATTCAGGACCAAAAGACAGTAATATGGACAGAAACCTAAAGAGAAAATGCTGGAAAATGTGAGCAGGTTGGGCAGCATCTGTAAGGAGAGCAAAGTGCTGACGTTTCGAGTCTAACTGCCCCTTTGTGAAAACTAAAAAATGGGAGAAATCGGGAGGTATTTATACCAGGCTGAGGGAAGGTGAGTTATGGCTCCA
>NW_025174791.1:0-1936 GCF_004010195.1 Chiloscyllium plagiosum | reverse complement strand
GTGTAACTGTCCTGGAATTATTCAGCAGGGTGAGGGTCACTCACTGTGTAACTGTCCTGGGATTATTTAACAGGGAGAGGGTCACTCACTGTGTAACAGTACTGGGATGTGTTTATTCAGCATGGTAAGGGTCACTCACTCTGTAACTGAACTGGGATTATTCAGCAGGGTGAGGGTCACTCACTGTGTAACTGAACTGGGATTATTCAGCAGGGTGAGGGTCACTCACTGTGTAACTGTACTGGGATATGTTTATTCAGCAGGGTAAGGGTCACCCATTGTGTAACTGTACTGGGATGTGTTTATTCAGCAGGGTGATGGTCATTCAGTGAGTAACTGTACTGGGATGTGTTTATTCAACAGGGTGAGAGTCACTCACTGTGTAACTGTACTTGGATTTGTTTATTCTGCAAAGAGAGTGTCACTGTGTCACTGTACTGGGATATGTTTATTCAGCAGGGTAAGGGTCACCCACTGTGTAACTGTACTGGGGTGTGTTTATTCAGCAGGGTAATGGTCACCCACTGTGTAACTGGACTGGGATGTGTTTATTTAGCAGGGTGAGGGTCACTTACTGTGTAACAGTACTGGGATGTATTTATTCAGCAGTGTAAGGGTCACTCACTGTGTAACTGTACTGGAATATGTTTATTCAGCAGGCTAAGGGTTACCCACTGTGTAACTGTACTGGGATGTGTTTATTCAGCAGGGTGATGGTCACTCAGTGTATAACTGTACTGGGATATGTTTATTCAGCAGGGTGAGAGTTACTCACTGTGCAACTGTACTGGAATGTGTTTATTCAGCAATGTGAGTGTCACTGTGTCACTGTCCTGGGATGTGTTTATTCAGCTGGGTGAGGGTCACTCACTGTGTAACTGTGCAGGGATGTGTTTATTCAGCAGGTTGAGGGTCACTCACTGTGTAACTGTCCTGGAATTATTCCGCAGGGTGATGGTCACTCACTGTGTGACTGTACTGGGGTATGTTTATTCAGCAGGGTAAGGGTCACCCACTGTGTAACTGTACTGGGGCGTGTTTATTCAGCAGGATGATGGTCACTCACTGTGTCACTGAACTGAGATGTGTCTATTCAGCAGGGTGTGAGTCACTCACTGTGTCACTGTACTGGGATGTGTTTATTCAGCAAAGTGAGTGTCACTGTGTTACTGTACTGGCATTTGTTTATACAGCAGGGTGAGGGTCACTCACTGTGTCACTGTACTGAGATGTGTTTATTCAGCAGGGTGATGGTCACTCACTGTGTAACTGTACTGGGATGTGTTTATTCAGCAGAGTAAGGGTCATTCACTCTATCTGTGTACTGGGATATGTTTATTCAGCAGGGTAAGGGTCACTCACAAAGTAACTACCCTGGGATGTGTTTATTCAACAGGGTGAGAGTCACTCACTGTGTAACTGTACTGGGATGTGTTTATTCAGCAGGGTGAGGGTCACTCACTATGACTATATCACTGTACTGGGAGGTGTTTATTCAGAAGGGTGAGGGTCACTCAGTATGTAACTGCACTGGGGTGTGTTTATTCAGCAGGGTAAGGGTTGCTCACTGTGTAACTGTAGTGGGATGTGTTTATGCAGCAAGGTGAGGGTCACTCACTTTGTAACTGTGCTGGAATGTGCTTGTTCAGCAGGGTGAGGGTCACTCACTGTGTAACTGTACTGGGATCTGTTTATTCAGCAAGGTGATGGCCACTCAGGGTGTAACTGTACTGGGATGTGTTTATTAAACAGGGTAAGGGTCACTCACTGTGTCACTGTACTGGGAGATGTTTATTCAGCAGGGTTCGGGTCACTCACTGTGTCACTGTACTGGGATGTGTTCATTCAACAGGATGAGGGCCACTCACTGTGTAACAGTACTGGGATGTATTTATTCAGCACGGTAAGGGTCACCGACTGTGTAAATGTACTGGCA
>NW_025174790.1:0-1936 GCF_004010195.1 Chiloscyllium plagiosum | reverse complement strand
GAGTCAAAGAGAAATGGAGTCAAAGAGAAACGGAGTCAAAAAGAAACGGAATCAAAGAGAAACGGAGTCAAAGAGAAACGGAGTCAAAGAGAAACAGAGTCAATGAGAAATGGAATCAAAGAGAAATGGAATCAATGAGAAACAGAGTCAAAGAGAAACAGAGTCAATGAGAAACGGAGACAAAGAGAAACAAAGTCAAAGAGAAACGGAGACAAAGAGAAACCGGAGTCAATGAGAAACGGAGTCAAAGAGAAACAGATTCAAAGAGAAACAGAGTCAATGAGAAATGGAGACAAAGAGAAATAGAGTCAAAGAGAAACAGAGACAAAGAGAAATGGAGTCAAAGAGAAACGGAGACAAAGAGAAACAGATTTAAAGAGAAACAGAGACAAAGAGAAACGGAGTCAAAGAGAAACAGAGTCAAACAGCAACGGAGTCAAAGAGAAACTGAGTCAAGGAGAAACAGAGTCAAAGAGAAACAGAGTCAAAGAGAAACGAAGTCAAAGAGAAATGGAGTCAAAGAGAAATGGAGTCAAAGAGAAACGGAATCAAAGAGAAACGGAATCAAAGAGCAACAGAGTCAAAGAGAAACGGAGTCAAAGAGAAACGGAGACAAAGAGAAATTGAGTCAAAGAGAAACTGAGTCAAATAGAAACATAGTCAAATAGAAACTGAGTCGAAGAGAAACAGAGTCAAACAGAAACAGAGACAAAGTGAAATTGTGTCAAAGAGAAACTGAGACAAAGAGAAACTTAGTTGAAGAGAAATTGAGTCAAAAGGGAATGGAGTCAAAGAGAAAGTGAGTTAAAGAGAAAAGGAGTCAAAGAGAAACTTAGTCAAAGAGAAATGGAGTCAAAGAGAAACGGAGTGAAAGAGAAACAGAGTCAAAGAGAAACTGAGTCAAAGAGAAATGGAGTCAAAAAGATACAGAATTAAAGATAAATGGAGTCAAAGAGAAACTGAGTTAAAGAGAAACAGAGTCAAAGAGAAACGGAGTCAAAGAGAAACAGAGTAAAGAGAAACAGAGTCAAAGAGAAACGGAGTCAAAGAGAAACAGAGTCAAAGAGAAACAAAGTCAAAGAGAAACGGAGACAAAGAGAAACAGAGTCAAAGAGAAATGGAATCAAAGAGAAACAGAGACAAAGAGAAATGAAATCAAAGAGAAACGGAGACAAAGGGAAACGGAGACAAAGAGAAACGGAGTCAAAGAGAAACGGAGTCAAAGAGAAACAGAGACAAAGAGAAACGGAGTCAAAGAGAAACAGAGTCAAAGAGAAACGGAGTCAAAGAGAAACTGAGTCAAAGAGAAACAGAGTCGAAGAGAAACAGAGTCAAAGAGAAACGAAGTCAAAGAGAAATGGTGTCAAAGAGAAATGGAGTCAAAGAGAAACAGAGTCAAAGAGAAACAGAATCAATGAGAAACAGAGTCAAAGAGGAACAGAGTCAAAGAGAAACGAAGACAAAGAGAAACGGAGTCAAAGAGAAACGGAGTCAAAGAGAAACAGAGTCAAAGAAAAACTGAGTCAAAGAGAAACAGAGTCAAAGAGAAATGGAGTCAAAGAGAAATGGAGTCAAAAAGAAACTGAATCAAAGAGTAACGGAGTCAAAAAGAAACGGAATCAAAGAGAAACCGAGTCAAATAGAAACAGAGACAAGGAGAAACGGTGAGAAAGAGACACGGAGTAAAAGAGAAACGGAGTCAAAGGGAAATAGAGTCAATGAAAAACTGAGTCAAAGAGAAACAGAGTCAAAGAGAAACGGAGTCAAAGAGAAACAGAGTCAAATAGAAACTGAGTCGAAGAGAAACGGAGTCAAACAGAAACAGAGACAAAGAGAAATTGTGTCAAAGAGAAACTGAGTCAAAGAGAAACTGAGTTGAAGAGAAATTGAGTCAAAAGGAAACGGAGTCAAAGAGAAACGGAGTGAAAGAGAAACA
>NW_025174789.1:0-1935 GCF_004010195.1 Chiloscyllium plagiosum | reverse complement strand
GTGGTTGGGAAGTAAATGCTGACCTCGGCAGCATTGCACACATTCAGTCTGTAAGAAGAATCACGTTGAATCAGTGAGTAAAATATCCTTGTTTAAAGAGGGAAGCTCCTTACCTCGAGTCCACACTATATATTTTCACTCTTAGATTAATCTGATTCAATGCAACATCGGTTGAAATAATTTGTGATCTTGGAATTAGGCTCATGGTGTTTGAATGGACAGGATTATTGCTGGCATATCACATCTGCTCTTGTTATTTCATGACTATGTACTGGGTGGCAACAATTGAAATTTAGTTGTTGATTTAGAGAAATGTGAAAAACAGAGCAACAACCAAGCTGAGCAATGCTGTAACCTCTATCTCCCCAAGGAGCTTCCATACAGTATAAGGCAGCGTCTCTGGAAATGTATCTGATCAAACGAGGAGCTTGTCAGCTGTCTGAAGGCACAGATCACCTCGTACAGATAAATGCATCGACCGATTCAACACGTGGAGAAAGCATTCTACACCACCCTTGCGTTTACTGGCGTACCTGGTATGGCGTTAAGACAAGTGAACTTGTTTCAATGTGTTGCTGATCTGCTGTCTGTTTTTACTCTTTGAACAATAACGTCACAAGCTGAACAGTGATTGAAATTCACTGAGCAGCATTCTCAGTACAATTCTGCACTGACAGACTCCCAACTTCACTGCCGCTGCTGTATTTTCTGTGTTCACTTCTATGCCAATTTTACGGTCTGATAACGTTTTGAAGGTGTGAGCAAGTTATACCTGTTGAAACATTAACTCTGATTCGTGTTGCACAGATGCTAAGCAATTTCTGTTTTATATTCAGAAGAAGCCTATTTTCTCTGCAGTTTAGAGGGTTAATGGGTGCTTTCAATGAAATCCCACATGGAAACGACAGGGTATATAACTGCATAGTCTAAGAATTAGGTCCAGAGAGAGATGTTCAGAAGCACTGCAACACGCAAACGTAGCACAGCTTTGAAACTGTTTTCCAAACACAACCTTGGATATAGCACCCAGTTGTTCATTTCAAATCTGAGATAACTTTTTTTCTTTTGTTCAGCAAAATCATAAAGGTATATGCACCGCTGTTTGATTCATAAAAATTCATTTAACTTTCTTTTATTAATTTGAGGGATGTGGGCATCATTGGCTCGCCACAGTTCATTGCCAGTCCCAAGTTCCCCTTGAGAAGGTGATGGTGAGCTCCCATCTTGAACAGGTGCAGTTCACCTGTTGTGGGTTGACCCACAATGCCATTAGGAAGGGAATTCATGAGAGGAAATTCCAGAGGGTTGAGGTAATTTAACAACCATCCCTCTGGGACTCTGTCCTCTGAACCATCTCTGGTCAAGGGATCCAAATCTTGACAGATTATCCTCCTGATTCCAACGCGTCGACTCTTCTATCTTCGACAATTTTAAGTACATTTAAGTCGTCATTGGACAGGTATATGGACGTACATGGAGAATTAGGTCCAGACCTAAAAAAATCTTAAAGTAAGGGAACACTTAGGAAGCAGCGATCATAATATGGTAGAGTTCAGTCTGCAGTTTGAAAGAGAGAGGTTCATCTCCAAGAAAAGAAAGATTGTCCTGGGACGGATTAGACAGCCATGGCTGACAAAGGAAGTCAGGAAATCTATCAAAGAGAAAGAGAGATCCTATAAAGTGGCCAAGAGCACTGGGAAATCAGAAGATTGGGAAGGCTACTAAAACAAACAGAGGATAACAAAGTGAGAAATTAGGAAGGAGAGGATCAAATATGAAGGTAGGCAAGCCAGTAATATTAGAAATGATAGTAAAAGTTTCTTTCAACTCATAAGAAACAACAACATCAGGCAAAAGTAGACATTGGGCCACTCTAAACTGATGCTGGAAGGCTAGTGATGGGAGATAAGGAAATAGCAGGAGAACTTAATAGGT
>NW_025174788.1:0-1935 GCF_004010195.1 Chiloscyllium plagiosum | reverse complement strand
CTGACCCTCCGACAGTGCAGTGCATCCTCAGCGTTGACCCTCCAACAGTGCAGTGCACCCTCAGCGTTGACCCTCCGACAGTGCAGTGTACCCTCAGTGCTGACCCTCCGACAATGCAGTGCACCCTCAGCGTTGACCCTCCGACAGTGCAGTGCATCCTCAGCGTTGACCCTCCGACAGTGCAGTGTTCCCTCAGTGCTGACCCTCCGACAGTGCAGTGCACCCTCAGTGCTGACGCTCCAACAATGCAGTGCACCCTCAGCACTGACCTTACGACAGTTCAGTGCTCCAACCGATCCTCTGACACTGCAGCATTCTGTCTGAGGTGACATCCAACAGTGTGGTGCTCCCACTGACCTTGTGACAGCACTGAGCTCCCTCAGCCCTGAAGTAATTTGCCAGCAGCAATTTTCTCAGTGGGAACACTCTCTGTAAAAGTGGTGTCTGATGGGGAGACTTTCTGCCCTGTCTGAATGTAGGAGTTTAGACGTCACATTGCAATGAAGTCACTTCTCGAGTACTGTGCACAAGTCTGGTCACCCAAGGAAGGAAGTTCATACGTATGAAAGAGTTCAGAAAAGGTTTACCAGGTCATTGGTGGGAATGGTGGGCTTGAGTTATAAGCAAATGGCTAGGTTGGTTGGGACATTTTCCATTGGCATTGGGGAGATTTTGGCAGACCTTACAGAGGTTTACAAAATCATGGGGGGCATTGATGAGGTGAATAATAAAGGTCTTTTCCCTGTGGTGGGAGAGTTCAAAACCAGGGGGCATATATAAAAGCTGAGAGGAGAAATATTTAAAAGGGAACTGTACAGCTATGCTTTCACAGAGAGGGTGTTGCATATGTGGAAGGAAGTGCCTGACAAAGTGATGGATGTGGGTACGGCTACCGTGTGTAAATGATGTGTGGGTAAGTACATTATTAGGAAAGGTTTGGAGGCAACTGGGACGAGTTCAGTTCGAGAAACGTGGTCATTATGGCTGTGTTGGACCAAAGGGCCTGTTTCTATGCTGCATGGCCCTATGTCACAATAAAGGGGTCCCTAATGCAGAGACTCCTTCTATAACAGGGATCTCCATTGCAGGGATACCTGATGTAATTGTGGTCTCTGATTGGGAGAGTCTCTATAAAGGGGGTACCGAAGGCAAGACTCCCTGTGTAACTTTGATCCCCGTTGGGGATACTCCCTGTGTAACTGTGATCCCCGTTGGGGATACTCCCTGTGTAATTCTGATCCCCGTTAGGGAGACTCCCTGTGTAACAGTTATCCCCGTTAGGGATACTCCCTGTGTAACTGTGATCCCCGTTAGGAAGACTCCCTGTGTAACTGTGATCCCCGTGAGGGAGACTCCCTGGGTAACTGTGATCCCTGTTAGGGATACTCCCTGTGTAACTGTGACCCCGTTAGGGATACTCCCTGTGTAACTGTGATCCCCGTTAGGGATACTCCCTGTGTAACTGTGATCTCCATTAGGGATACTCCCTGTGGAACTGTGATCCCCGTTAGGGAGACTCCGTGTGTAACTGTGATCCCCGTTAGGGAGACTCCGTGTGTAACTGTGATCCCCGTTAGGGATACTCCCTGTGTAACTGTGATCCCCGTTAGCAAGACTCCCTGTGTAACTGTGATCCCCATTAGGGATACTCCCTGTGTAACTGTGATCCCTGTTAGGGAAACTCCCTGTGTAACTGTGATCCCTATTAGGGATGCTCCCTGTGTAACTGTGATCCCCGTTAGGGATACTCCCTGTGTAACTCAGATCCCCGTTAGGGATACTCCCTGTGTAACTGTGATCCCCGTTACGGAGACTCCCTGTGTAACTGTGATCCCTGTTAGGGATGCTCCCTGTGTAACTGTGATCTCTGTTAGGGATGCTCCCTGTGTAACTGTGATCCCTGTTAGGGATACTCCCTGTGTAACTGTGATCCCT
>NW_025174787.1:0-1935 GCF_004010195.1 Chiloscyllium plagiosum | reverse complement strand
TTTGTTGCTTTTCCCTCATCCACCCATTTGTTTACTTTCTCAAAGAACTCAATAAGTTTTGTGAGGCACGGCCAACCGTTCACAAACCACATTAACTATCCCGAATCAACTTATTCATATCTAGCTAACTATATTTCCTATCTCTTATAACCTTTAACTACAACTGAATTAAGGCTCTTTGTATTTTTTTATGGGGTGGTCTCTACTCGCAATCTTGAACAAGGAGACAACTTTTACTGTTCTCTAGTGTTCTGGCACAAATCATGTAGATAATGACGATATAAGGATCAAAGCCAAAAGCTCTACAATTCCCTCCCTATCTTCTCAAAGCATCCGAGGACACATCTCATCCGACCTATGAGACTTATCTTTTCCACACTTTCCCGTATTGCTGGCACCTTCTCTTTGCGAAGGTGAATCCCCTCCCGGGTTAACAGGCCGTTGCTGGAAGAACCGAGTGGGATGGTTTCACAGACTGTTGCTAGGAAAGCAGAGTAGGCATTTGGATCACAGGCAGATGTGACGGGAACACAGTGGGAATTGCTTCGTAGAGCACAGCTTGCGGAACAGCATCAGGACTGATCAACAGGTTTTTCTTATGAGAACAAAGAGTGGATGGGTTGACAGGCTATTGCTCGTTCACAAGAGTGGGAATGGGTTCGCGGGCCATTGCTGTGGAAAAAGTGAGGGCATGGGTTTTCAGGTAATACCAGGAGAAGAAAGTTGATATATGTTAACAGGCCGATGCAAGGAAGAGGAGTTTTGTGTGGAGTCATCGGCCGATGCCCAGGGAACAGATTGGGAATGGGTTCATGAGCCGTTGCTACGGGAATGGATTGGAGATAGGTTAACAGGCCATTGTTAGGAATACAGTGTGGATATCTGGCCACAGGCTGTTGCTTGCAGAAAAGTGTCAGGATGGGGACACGAGCTGTGCTCCTCAGAATAGAATATACAACATTACAGCGCAGTACAGGCCCTTCGGCCCTCGATCTTGCGCCGACCTGTCATACCTATCTGAAGCCCATCAAACCTACACTATTCCAAGTACGTCCATATGCTTGTCCAATGACGACTTAAATGTACTTAAAGTTGGCGAATCTACTACCATTGCAGGAAAGGCATTCCATACCCTTACTACTCTCTGAGTAAAGATACTACCTCTGACATCTGTCCTTTCTCTATCATCCCCCAATTTAAAGCTATGCCCCCTCGTGTTCGTCGTCACCATACTTGTAAAAAAGGCTCTCCCTTTCCTCCCTATCTCACCCTCTGATTATTTTATATGTCTCTATTAAATCACCTCTCAAACGTCTTCTCTCTAACGAAAACAGCCAATCAATTCCCTCAGCCTTTTCTCATGAGACCTTCCCTTCATACCAGGCAGCATCCTAGTAAATCTCCTCTGCACTCTTCCCAAAGCTTCCACATCCTTCTTATAATGCAGTGACCAGAACTGTACACAATACTCCAAGTACAGAAGCATCAGAGTTTGTACAGCTGCAGCAGAACCATATGGTTCCAGAACTCGATCCCTCTACTAATAAAAACTAAAACACTTTATGCCTTCCTAGCAAACCTATCAACCTGGGTGGCAACTTTCAAGGATCTATACAAATGGACATCAAGTTGTCTCTACTCATCTACACTACCAAGAATCTTACCATTTGCCCAGTACTTTGCATTCCGGTTACTCCGACCAAAGTGAATCACTTCACACTTGTCCCCATTAAACTCCATTTGCCACGTCTCAGCCTAGCTCTGTAGCTTATCTATGTCTCTCTGTAACCTACAACATCCTTCGTCACTATCCTCAACTCCACCGACATTAGCGTCGTCTGCAATCTTACTAACCCACCCTTCTACACCCTCATCCAGGTCGTTTATAAAAATGACGAACTGCAGTAGACCCAACACCGATGCTTGGGGTACACC
>NW_025174786.1:0-1935 GCF_004010195.1 Chiloscyllium plagiosum | reverse complement strand
ATGTCCAACATCTCATTGTAATATAGATACGTTCCAAGGTATCACTATATATTTCTTCATTCTCTCACTCTTGTAACCTCCTCCGCATTAAATTCGGAGGAGAAATACTTGTTTAGTATCCCTCCAATCTCCTGTATTTCCATACATAGGTCGCCTCACTGAACTTTAAGGTGCACTATTCTCTCCCTAGTTAATCTTTTGCCATTAAAGGATGTGTAGAATTGCTTCAATGCCTCGGTAACTCTATTTCTAAAGCCATCTCATGGCCACAATTTTCTGGCCCGATTTCCCCGTTGACTATACACGTACTGCCCTTAAACTCCTCTCGGGATTCACTTGATCTCAGCTCTGTTTACCTGACATATGCCTCCTTCCTTACCTTGACCAGAGCATCAATATATCTAGCCATCCAGCACAGGCTGCACTCACCAGCCTTGCCCCTCTCACTAACAGGAAAATGTTGCTCTGGATTCTCTGAAACCAAGTTTTGTTGGCCTTGCACTTCCCAACCATCCCTTTATCTGTGAATAGGGTATTCCAGTTAGCCTTTCACAGGGCTCGCCTAACACTTTCAAAGTTTGCCATGTTCAAAGTTAGAACTTTAACGTTTACATCAGGTCTTTCCTTTTCCAAAACTAATTTAAAACTAATATTTATGCGTAACAGACTTGAAAGTTAAATAAACACTTCCTGCCCCTCTGTAACAGGCTCGAGAGGCCGAATGGCCCTCTGTAATAGACTGCAAAGGCTGAATGGCCTCTTCCTGTACTTATGTAACAGACTCGAGCCATTAAATGACACAGCAACCTATGGATTACGAGCAGCCGTTAAACTGTGTCTGATGGAGGTCTATTCCCTCCCAGTTACAGAAACACAAACAACACAATGTACTCCAGGTGCCCTCTCAGTAACACCTCATACAGCTTCAGCCACACATCTTTCTCAAGTTTGGCAGGCAGTCTAACCTTGCTAACCAGTCTACCATGTAGAACATTTTGGTTTTCTTACTGAATTCCATAAAACAACATCTACTGACCTGGCTTCATTAATCATCTTCATTATCTGAAACGTTCCATAATTGGCATTCTCCAGAATATTCTATAACTGTGTGGGGGGCATTAGAAATGAAAGAGAGAAACAGAGGGGAGGTGCTGCATGCAGTAATGAGATTGGTGGAGCATGAGCCTTGTTCGGGGGTCCGTGCTCTCACAGATATACAGTGAGTGTGAGGGAGCAGAGAACCTGCACCACAAGGTGACGCAGTAGCTCAGTGGCTAATATTGCTGCTTCAGAGCGCAGCAGTTTCCTCCGGATGTTATGTTTTCCTCTGACAGTATAAAGATGTACAGATAAGGGTAGATTGGCCATGCTAAATAACGTAAAGTACCTAGGGATTGGCCATGCTAAATAGCGTAAAGTAGGCGAGGTGGATTAGCCATTGGAAATTCAGGGAGGGATAGGGTAGGGGTTTGTCCAGTTGAATACTGTTTAGAGGTTCGGTGTGGCCTCGATGGGCCGAACAGCCTGTTTCCTCACTGTAGGGATTCAATACTGTCTGTGGAGTTCTCCTTGACTGGCAGCTTTCGACAGGACACTACCTACATGACTTGCCTTGATTTGTCTTGCCAAAATGCAACACCTCACATTTAACTAAAATAAACTCCATCTGCCATTCCTCGGCTCACCTAAGCAAAGACCCATTATAGTCTGAGAGATCATTCTTCACTGTCGAGTACACCATCAAATTTGGTATTATCTACAAACTTATTGACCGTACTTCATATACTCAAATGCAAATGATTTGGATAAGTGACAAAAGGCAGTGGACCCACTATTGATCTTTGCGGCACGCCACTGGTCACAGGTCTCCAAGTTTCCAATATTCAAGAAAATCTTGGATCGAAATGGCGAGCTCTCCCTGTATTCCAGGCAGTC
>NW_025174785.1:1065-1935 GCF_004010195.1 Chiloscyllium plagiosum | reverse complement strand
AATGTCATGGGTCCGAGGGTTCGCTAATACTCAGACAATGTTCAGCAGCATTCTTCCTTCCTCAGATACTGAAGCACTCCATGTGGCTCTGCAGCAAGATCCTGGCAACTTCAGCTCCTCGGAAACAGCATTAGGGAACTGGAGCCGGAGCTGGATGAACTTCGGCTCATTCGGGGAACTGAGGGAGTAATTGAGAGGAGTTACAGGGAGGGAGTCACACCTCAGGTACAGGGGAAAGGTAGATGGATTACAGTCAGGGGGCAGAAAGGGAACCTGCAGACAGTGCAGGGACCCCCTATGGCTGTTCCCCTCATTAACAACATACTGATTTCGATAGTGTTGGGAGGGATGGCTCACCAGGGGTAAGCCATGGGGTACAGGTCTCTGGCACAGAGTCTGTCCCTGTTGCTCAGAAAGGAAGGGGAAAGAGAAGCAGAGAATTAGTCATTGGGGACTCAACAGTTTGGGGGAACAGATAGGAGGTTCTGTGGAAACGAGAGAGAATCACATTTGATTTAGTTGCCTCCTAGGTGCCAGGCTCCGTGATGTCTCGGATCGTGTTTTCGGATCCGTGAAGGGGGAGGGGGAGCAGCCCCAAGTCATAGTCCGCATAAGCACCAACGACATAGGTAGGAAAAGGGATGGGGATTTAAGGCTGAAATTCAGGGAGTTAGGTTGAAGCTTAGTACTAGAACAAACAGAGATGTCATCTCCAGTTTGTTACCCATGCCACATGCTAGCAAAGAATAGAGAAGAGTTGAACATGTGACGACAGGGATGGTGCAGGAGGGAGGGATTTAGATACCTGGATAATTGGGGCTTATTCTGGTGTAGGTGGGCCCTGTACAAACAGGATGGTCTACACCTAAA
>NW_025174785.1:0-487 GCF_004010195.1 Chiloscyllium plagiosum | reverse complement strand
GAGGAAACCCACGCAGACACGGGGAGAATGTGCAAACTCCAAAGGAAAGCATGTTGCAGGAGCATTTCCTGACACAGTATATAGACAGACCAACAAGGGGCGAGGCCACATTGGATTTGGTACTGGGTAATAAACCCGTCCAGGTTTTGATTTGGAGGTAGTTGAGCACTTTGGTGATAGTGACCACAATTAGGTTATGTTTACTTTAGTGATGGAAAGGGACAGGGATATATCGCAGGGAAAGTGATATCGTTGGGGGAAAGGCAATTACGATGTGATTTGGCAAGATTTAAGATGCATAGGATGGGAAGGAAACTGCAGAGGATGGACACAATTGAAATGTGTAGCTTTTTCAAGGAACAGCTACTGTCCTTGATATGTATGTACCTGTCAGGCAGGGAGGAAGAGGTTGCGCGAGGGAACTGTGATTTACTAAAGAAGGTTTATCTGTTGTCAAGAGGAAGAAGGAGGCTTATGCAAAGATGAG
>NW_025174784.1:0-1935 GCF_004010195.1 Chiloscyllium plagiosum | reverse complement strand
GTTTGGCAAGGGATAGTTAGAGGTCATCCATCAAATGACTTAATTCTGCACAAGCGGGATGTTGAGGGGTGACCTTATAGAGGTTTATAAAATCATGAGGGGCATGAATAGGGTACACAGATAAGGTATTTTCCCCTGGGTGGGAGAGTCCAAAACTAGAGAACATAGCTTTATGGTGAGAGGGGCAAGATTTAAAAGGGATCTAAGCGGTAACTTTTTCATGCAGAGGGTGGAATGTGTATGGAATGAGCTGCCAGAGGAAATGGTAGAGGCTGGTACAATTACAACAGTTAGATGGCACCTGGATGGGTATATGAATAGGAAGGATGTTGGAGGGATATAATCTCAGATATCTGTTCAGCGTGGACAATTGGATGGAAGGGTCTGTTTCCATGCTGTACATCTCTGACTGTGACTCTAAATCACTCCTAAATCTGGTGTATTCAGTGGAACTATCATCCAAATTAATACAGCCTATCCTCAGTTTATTTCTTTAATCCATTGTATCATTCTGTGTACTGTGTCTACGAAACCTTTGCTGAAGTCCAGAACTGAACAAATCCAATCTGACCAAGGGTTACTACAAATAAAACATAATTTCCTGTACTTTATTTTCCAATTTCCTTCTGATCAAGACCAATATTTCATTAGCTTTTTGCCTTTTGTTTCTGTCTGCAAGCTTTGAGATTTGTGGTGTTTAGAACAATATATAATTTGAAATTTAATCTATATTTTTAATTTGTGTTAAGATATGGGGGAGAGATGTTTCTTTTTAGTTTGATTTTGTAGTATTGGTTTGAGTTGGTACAGAGATGACTTCTTGTTTATATGCTGTTTAATGAGGTTTTATTACCTTAATCTGAAGAGCTGGGTTTTAACAAGCGTGTTTTTTTATGAAAAGGTTGTTCGCATTCTGTCTACGCTGTTACCTAGTGCAGGTGTCTGTGTGTCATCCTTTTGATGCTGACAGAATAATTCAAAAAGTCAATTAGTTAGTCTGTGTATTTGTGTGCAAAGGTTTGGAGGCTCTCCCAAAAAGAAATCTGGCCTGGAAACTAAGCTTAATAAACTCCAGTGTTTGCTCTGAAGTTTTGAAGAGTTTAGTTTGCGGTTTGTTTCAAGTGTCTCAGAGACATGTCACCTGAAGGAAATCAGCAGCTAGGGGACACAGAAGTTTGCCAAAAGGAAACGAAAAGCATGCAGTGGCAATGGTGACTCTCTGTTGAGGTTTGAGTGTTTGTAAGGATATTGCTGGAATAAAACAGTGTGAATTTGAATCTTTTTATGTGGTTTGTAATTAAGTTGTTCAGGCTTTTTTGCTTAGTGTAACATAATTCTTTGTTTTCTTATTTAATAAACATCTTATTCTTTGTTAAAAGTTAACTGACAGCCTCTTGTGAATATGTTCAATAACTGACCTCCAGGATTTAAAAAAAAATGTTAGAATTTAACAAACCAGGTTTCGCTCTGGGATCTGATTATATGTATGGATATCCTTTATACCTCCAGAATTTTCATTTGCTTATTGTTTAGAAAATATTCCAATTTATTCTTTCTGGACATGATGGATGACCTCTAACTATCCCTTGCCAAACTCAGCTTGCCACAGTTCATAAAATCCCTTGTGCAGAATTAAGTCATTTGGCCCATCAAGTCTGCAACGGCCCTCCAATGAGCACCCCATCCAGACCTAGCCCCTGACCCTATCCCCATACACCACAATTACCATGGCTAGTCCACCCAGTCTGCACATCCCTGCAGATTATGGACGATTTAGCATGGCCAATTCATCTAACTTGCATATCTTTAGACTGTGGGAGGAAATCAGAGCACTTGGAGGAAACCTGTACAGACATGGGAAAAACATGTAAACTCCATACAATTGCCAAAGGCTGTAATTGAACCCTGGTCCCTGGTGCTATGAGACAGCAGTGC
>NW_025174783.1:0-1935 GCF_004010195.1 Chiloscyllium plagiosum | reverse complement strand
GTGAGCTTTAGTTGCACCCTTTCACCATGTGGAAAGTGAGCTTTAGTTACACCCTTTAATGATGTGGATAGTGAGCTTTTGCTGCATCCTTTAACCATGTAGTTACTGAGCTTTAGCTGCACCCTTTAACCATGTGGATAGTGAGCCTTAGCTACACCCTTTAACCATGTGGATAGTGAGTTTTAGCTACACCCTTTAACCATGTGGATAGTGAGTTTTAGCTACACCCTTTAATGATGTGGATAGTGAGCTTTTGCTGCATCCTTTAACCATGTGGATAGTGAGCCTTAGCTACACCCTTTAACCATGTAGTTAGTGAGCTTTAGCTGCACCCTTTAACCATGTGGACAGTGAGTTTTAGCTACACCCTTTAACCATGTGGATAGTGATCTTTAGTTACACCCTTGAACCATGTGGATAGTGAGCTACAGCTACACCATTTAACCATGTGGATAGTGGGCTTCAGTTACACCCTTTAACCATGTGGATAGTGAGCCTTAGTTACACTCTTTAACCAAGTGGATAGTGAGCTTCAGCAACATCCTTCAACAATGTGGATAGTGAGCCTTAGCTGCACCCTTTAACCATGTAGACAGTGAGCATTAGCTCCACCCTTTAATGATGTGGATAGTGAGCTTTAGCTGCACCCTGTAACCATGTGGATAGTGAAGTCTTAGTTACACCCTTTAACCATGTGGATAGTGAGGTTTAGCTGCACCCTTTAACCATGTGAATCGTGAGGTTTAGTTAAATCCTTTAATGATGTGGTTAGTGAGCTTGATCTGCACCCTTTAACCATGTGGATAGTGAGTTTAAGCTACACCCTTTAACAATGTGGATAGTGAGCTACAGCTACACCCTTTAACCATGTGGATAGTGAGTCTTAGTTACACCCTTTAACCGTGTGGATATTGAGCTTTAGCTGCACCCTGTAACCATGTGGATAGTGAAGTCTTCGTTACACCCTTTAACCATGTGGATAGTGATCTTTAGCTGCACTCTTTATCCATGTGGATAGTGAGCCTTAGTTACACCCTTTAACCATGTGAATCGTGAGGTTTAGTTAAACCCTTTAATGATGTGGATAGTGAGCTTGATCTGCATCCTTTAACCATGTGGATAGTGAGCCTGAGTTACCCTCTTTAACAATGTGGATTGTGAGCTTTAGTTACACCCTTTAACCATGTGGATAGTGAGCCTTCGTTACACCCTTTAACCATGTGGATAGTGAGCTTTAGTAACACCCTTTAACTATGTGGATAGTGAGCTTTAGTAACACCCTTTAACCATGTGGATAGTGATCTTTAGTTACACCCTTTAACCATGTGGATAGTGAGCTTTAGCTGCACCCTTTAACCTTGTGGATAGTGACCTTCAGTTACAACCTTTAACCATGTGGATAGTGAGCTTTAGTTAAACCCTTTAACCATGTGGATAGTGAGCTACAGCTACATCCTTTAACGATGTGGATAGTGAGCTTTAGCTGCACTCTTTAACCATGTGGATAATGAACCTTAGCTACAACCTTTAACCATGTAGATAGTGAGCTTTAGCTGCACCCTTCAACCATGTGGATAGTGAGCTTTAGTAACACCCTTTAACCATGTGGATTGTGAGTGTTAGCTACACCCTTTAACCATGTGGATAGTGAGCTTTAGTTACATCCTTTAACCATGTGGATAGTGAGCTTTAGTGTCACCCTTTAACCATGTAGACAGTGTGCTTTAGTTACACCCTTTAATGATGTAGATAGTGATCTTCAGTTGCACTCTTTAACAATGTGGATAGAGAACTTTAGCTACATCCTTTACCCATGAGGGTAGTGAGCTTCAGTTACACTCTTTAACAAGGTAGATAGTGAGCTTTAGTGTCACCCTTTAACCATGTAGACAGTGTGCTTTAGTTACACCCTTTAATGATGTAGATAGTGATCTT
>NW_025174782.1:0-1935 GCF_004010195.1 Chiloscyllium plagiosum | reverse complement strand
CCCACTACCTACCCCACCAACATGATGTACTGTCCCTGGGAACACTGTAAAATTAATGGGGTGAGAGACGGAGGGTCCAGTCACAGGAATGGGAACTAAAGGCATTGCCAGATCATCTGAAAGGGTTAAATACACCACATTCTCGATCCACCTCCCAGAACCAACCCAGACACCATCAACCCAGAGGGGATATCTGTTCACCGTGGAACACTGTGTAGACCAGGCCAGTGTCCTGCTCAGTACAACGCAGCAATCTGTCCAGATTCATCCATTCCACTGGTCAATGCAATCCAGCGATCTGTCCAGAGTGGAGTACTGTACAGACTACATCAGTGCATTGATCTATAAACCCGGACTAGATATCTGTCCAGCACTGGGAGCTGTGCAGACCACAACAGGGCACTCATGTGTGAACCTGAAACAAATATCGATCCAGCATGTGGAGCTGCACAGACCACAGCATTGCAGTATCTATAAACCTCAACCAGATAGTCTGACCAGCACAGTGACCTGTGCAGTGATCACCCATGAATTAATTTGCAACCCAGGAGCAGTTACCCTCCCAGCATGTAGGACTGTGTACCCCAAACCAGGGCATTGATCTGTAACCCAGGAGCAGTTACCCTCCCAGCATGTGGGACTGTGTACACCACCCCAATGCATTGATCTGTAACCCCGGGGCAGTTACCCTCCCAACATGTAGGACTGTGTACCCCAAACCAGGGCATTGATCTGTAACCCAGGAGCAGTTACCCTCACAGCATGTAGGGCTGTGTACCCCACCCCAGTGCATTGATCTGTAACCCAGGAGCAGTTACCCTCCCAGCATGTAGGGCTGTGTACATCACCCCAGTGCATTGATCTGTAAACTAGGAACAGTTACACTCCCAGAATGTAGGACTGTATACCCCACCCCAGAGCATTAGTCTGTAAACTAGGAACAGTTACACTCACAGCATGTAGGACTGTGTACCCCACCCCAGTGCATTGATCTGTAACCCAGGAGCGGTTACCCTCCCAGCATGTAGGGCTGTGTACACCAAACCAGGGCATTGATCTGTAAACCAGGAGCAGTTACCCTTCTTGCATGCAGGACTGTGTCCGCCACCCCAGTGCAATGCTCAGTAACACTGTGTTAGATCACTGCCCAGCGTGGGGAAACTTGCACCCCGGGCTGGAAGTGACAGGATGTGCAGCTCCCATCCATTTACAGCTCCACTCTCCATTGTTGCCCTGACAAGGGGCTGCTGTGGGTGTGAACATCACTGCCAGAGAGAGATGGCGGGGGAATCAGTTCAAATATCACCACATGTGAGGGGTTTGGGAAATAGACAGAGACGGGGAGACTGAGAGACAGTGTCCTGGAAGGATGTGTTCCCAGGTTTCAGAATGCTGAAAAGTAGACACTTCGATAGCATCCTGTAACATGAGCCAGTCTTCCCAGGAAAGATGGGAAAAAGTGATATTGGTGTGAGGTCAGATGATGGAGAGTTTTAGATGAGCATTTGATCTACAGCTTTGTAAATGGAGTCCTTCATGGCTGGAGGTACACACCATCATCCAGATGCCCCTGGATATTCCGTGATCCCTGACACTGATGTCATCTTTAAAAGCCCAATGGACAACGATTGAGCTTTCTCAGCTTGGAGCTGCCCTGCATAGTTTACCCCGAGCATGGCAGATAAGGGACAATTACACCACGGTTTGTCAACAGGAGCACGGAGGTCCTGGTGGATGGGCTAGTACAGAGGGGGACCATTCTCTTCCCAGAGGGGACAACACCACCAGACCCAACGGTCTGAAGAAATGTCCAGGAATACAGGACAAGCTTCAATAACATTCTCCACTCTGACAGGATAAGGGTCACCGTGTTCTCTTTGCTCCCTCACAGTCACTGTATAACTGTTACAGCACTGACCCCAGAACAAGGCTCAT
>NW_025174781.1:0-1935 GCF_004010195.1 Chiloscyllium plagiosum | reverse complement strand
CATGTACATACAGTGATTGATTTCGGCAATCGGATTGCTTTCAGGACGTCAGAGATCAGGCCATGTTATGTGATTGGCTTTCCAGTGGAGGTCAAGAAGCCCTTGTTCTTCCACAGGGATCCAAACTTATGTGCAACCCCGAATGAATATCTGCTGTCGATGTAAATATTTACTGTTCTTCCTTCAGCCAATTTACATGCCTCAAGTAAGGCAATCAGCTCTGCTGCTTGCGCTGACAGATGAGAAGGAGGTGATCCCGCTTTGACGACCTCGTGGGTACTTGCTACAACATACCAGACACTGGCCTATCTGTTTGCTTCTGAATGCTGACCTATCCACAATAAAACGCCGTATCCAGATTCTAAATTGGTGAATCCTACACGTCTGGTCTCGGGCTTCAAATGTCATTAATTACAGCGACACTGTCATGTGGGTCTCCATCTCCTTCTGTGGGGAGAAGACAAGCCGCATTAAGGACGTTATATCGCTTTATTGTCATATTAGACTTCTCCAATAGCATAGCATTATATGTGAGCCAAAGTGCTGCCGACATGTGTGCTGTGTTTTGCTCAGAAAGCAGTAAGGATACTGCATGTGGGACCAGTCGGTTTAATTCAACAAAGCCGACTATGTCCCTGGAAGCTGCAACAGCCTTTTCAAATGCAGGCACGACGCGGACGCATTTGTGCAATCCTGCCGTTACGGAATCTAAGTTGAGGTGAAAAATAAGCTACTGGCATCAATTTTCCACACATAAGTCTGCATCAGCACAGATGTCATGGGCACGCTTCTCATCCACTGTTTGTACAAAAGGCTTGTTTGGATTTGGAATCCCAGTGTCGGTGTAGTTTGGAGTGCCATTTCAATTCAACAAATGCACTCTGGGCCTCAGGGATCACTGCACCGGACTCTAGCTCTGCAAACCTGAACCATGAGCTATGTCACTTTTGGGCACCTAAAGGGTTGTGTAATCCGGGTTAAACATTCTAAGTCACATCGCATGACCAAAAAGGAGAGCAATTGTTTCTTCATGTGAGGCTTTGAATTTTGCTGTTTTGCTTGAACTCTGTCTGCCCAATGACCTTTCCTTGTTCAGATATTAAGTGACCTAAGAACTTCAACTGTTGTTCCGCAAGTTGTATTTTGTGAGACTAGATGGCAGAGCATCGCAAGCCTATCTTTCTCACATTGTTTCTCTGTTGATGCTGCGATTAAGCATTCGTTTACATACTGCAGAAGTGCGGACCCCTCGGTTAAAACAAGAGTCTCCAGACTCCTGTGTGGAGCCTCATTAATTATGGTGGGGGACTCACAGTAATCTTGAAGATGTCACGTGAAAGTGTACTATTTGCCTTTGAATGGAAAAGTTAACCAGAATTGACTGTCGGCGTGTAACACTTTTCCACATTAAAACCCATTTGCCACTTCTGAGGTCAGCTCGGCAGATTATCCATACCCCTCTGTAACCGTCAGCAGATATTGGCACTATACAACATCGTCGATCTTAATGACATCTGCAAACTTATGAATCCATCATTCCATGCCCTAATCCAGGTCATTTATCAAAATGACAAACAACAGCGGACACAAAAAGGAACCTTGTAGTCCACTATCAGTTACGGAACTCCAGGATTACCATTTCCTATGAACTACCACACTCTGTCTTCTTTCAGCGAGCCAATTTCTGAACCAAACTGCTAAACCATCCTCAATCCCATGACTCTGTATTTCATGCAACAGCCGACAGTGCCTTACTGAAAACCATATCCACCACATCAACCACTTTACTCTCATCCACCTGTTTGCTCACCTTCTCAAAGACCTCAATAAGGTTTGCGAGGCACAAGCTGTTATTCATAAAATCGTACTCACTGTCCCGATTCAACTTCTTCCTTTTTCGATTATCATAAATCCTATCGCTCATAATCTGTTCCA
>NW_025174780.1:0-1935 GCF_004010195.1 Chiloscyllium plagiosum | reverse complement strand
CCAATACATATAGATACTCAGAGACACATACACTGAGATGTGCAGAAAAACATACAGCAGCACAGAGAGAGACACACATACAAATACAATCTCACAGGCATACACACACAAACACACAGACAGATATTGATGGAGACAGCAAAAGTGAATACACTAAGAGAATTCCTTGTTCCTAAAACTAAATGAGAAATTAATAGATTTTTAAGGATTATTTGATTTTACTCGAAAGTTGTCCATGATTTTAGTTGGATGGCTGTGCCTTTAACAAATTTGTGATGGAAATAAGAAAAAGTGGCTTAGTTAGCAGAGTGCGAGGTTACATTTGAAAGGTGAAAGCAGTTTGAATCAATGAACCACTTTTGGCCTCTCTCAGTTTTCCAGTCTTATCAAAATGGCCGCTGATGCTGGTTAATTGGGGCGAAGTGCTGTCTTGTTCCAGGATGATGAGTTAGGAATTGTGAAAACTGGAGGATGCTGCTATTAGAAACAATACCAGGCATTGGAAAAGTACTTTCCCATAGGAAAGGGGGCTTTGGGATGACTGTTGGCTCTTCAGCACTTTGAAGTCTATCCAACAAAGAACAATGAAATACTAAATTACACAGATTGTAATCTACTGGCCTTCTTTAAAAAGGTTCAAATAAACAATGCAAGACTGTTCCGATCGAATCTTTTGTTGTCGCCATTTTATGAAAACGTCATACACATTACTGGATAACTTAATGGGAATTCAGATGGATTGTCCCAAGAGGAGATATTGGTAATTGTGAAAGATTTAAGGAATGCTGTGATTGCATAACATTGTAAGAAAGGAGAAAGAATAAATAGATTGCAGTTTTTGTAAATTTTGTGCATCATTTATTTTGCAAGTAAATGCGTTTTTGAAATGGCTTTTTAGTTTTCTCAGGGCGACTGCAAATCAAAGAATTTTTTTTCAAAAGTCTTCAGTTTAATTTGGACAAAAATGTGAAAACAGTGACCTTACAAACAGCCGATTATTGGAAGATTGCTGCACGATTTGACAGCAATTCACCTGAGAGTGACCCATTGATTGAAGTCTGGTTGGAGATGAACGGAGTTATTCACAGATGGAACTTTGGTTTGAAACAAAATACAAATTGATAATTGGCGCCTAGTTCACCAATGACAAAGGCTGCCTGCCTGCCAACAGTGATGTGATTGGTTCTCAGGCAGCTAAACAGCTTGGGACCCTGAACAAGATACAAAGAAGTCTTCAGCTGCTCAAGAGCGCTCTCTGTTTTCTACAGTAAAAAGGCAGTTTAATCCTGAAGAAACCTAGTTTATTTTTGTTTCAGCTGTTCCTATGAGCTCTGCCTTTTAATAAGTGTGTTAGGGACTGTCTGTAAGTATTAACCAGTTCTTCTGCCTCCTTTAATTCAATGAGAGCCCAAAATATGCAGTGCATAAATTTAGCAAAGCTCTAAAAGAAGTACATTCAAAAGATGTGACAACGAAGAAATGGAGGGGCTGGGGAAACAGATGAATGGGAAAGTTATGACATGGAGCCAGTTATCAAACCTTGTTAAATGAAGAGTGCAGGAGTGCATTCACTGGGTAAATCTAAAAATAAGTTGTCAACTGGTGAAGGCACAAAGCAGAAATTATTGTATGCCAGAAACCATGAACAGCATCAGATAGACAAGGCTAAGTGACTCCTGCACCCATGGATCAGGGATAAGCTCTGCAGTCCTACCACATCCCATCCTGAATGATGGGGGACAATTTAATAAATCATTGTTTTCACTTGAACGTCGAGACTGAGGGTGATCTAATAGCTCCTTACCAACTTCTGACAGGCATGGATATAATGGATAGTCGAAGTATTTTACCCAGGCTACAGGAGACATGGGTTTAAGGTGTTATAGACTAGACCAGACCCAGACCTATTGGTGAGGAGCTTTGATTTTACTTGAT
>NW_025174779.1:0-1935 GCF_004010195.1 Chiloscyllium plagiosum | reverse complement strand
TGTGTGAGTGTGTGTGAGTGTGTGTGTGGAGGGGTGCGGGGGAGGAGGGATACGGGGTAACACTATGCTGTACTGTGAATGGGTTACACCCAATAAAGATCACTTCAGACCCTGTGCTGATATTTTAGTCGTTCCCAGGATGAGCGTGTCTCTGGGTAGCGCCAGCATTTACTGCCCCATCCCTAACTGTCCACAGTGTTCACGGACAGATCTGAGACAGCCAGGGAGTCCCTTGTGGACTCAGACCTGGAAGCCTCTCTTGGTTAGTCCCAGAGATCGTACTCTTTGAATAAAAAACCGTCTTACAGACAGTTGAGTTTAATTTTCATCATCCCCTTTATTTACCAATAGCATTGCGGTTACAACATTACACTGATACCTATGAGCCAGGCGAACTGGGTTCTAATAACCCAGGAGAGGAGGGTATCAGCTCTTCAACAGCCCTCACAGGTTATGCTGCTGTACTGTCACTGAGTACCTTTGTTCTCAACTAGACAGAGAACAATTATTTGTAAGGGAGAGTCACAGAGTCATAGGGAGATGTACAACGTGGAAACAGACCCTTCGGCCCATCCTGTCCATGCTGACCCAGATATCACAGAGTCACAGAGTCACACAGCACAGAAACAGACCCTTTGACCCATCCCGTCCATGCTGACCCAGATATAACAGAGTCACAGAGTCACACAGCACAGAAACAGACCCTTCGGCCCAACCCGTCCATGCTGACCCAGATATCCCAACCCAATCTAGTCCCACCTGCCAACACCCGGCCCATATCCCTCCAAACCCTTCCTATTCATGTCCCCATCCAGGTGCCTTTTAAATGTTGTCATTGTACCAGCCTCCACCACTTCCTCTGGCACCTCATTCCATACACGTACCACCCTCTGGGTGAAAAAGTTACCCCTCGCGTCCCTTTTAAATCTTTTCCCTCTCATAACTCAGACCGGAATTCCATCAATAAACACACGGATTTGGAACCCAGTGACCACTCCCTGAGGAAAGGACCTGGAACTGATAGCCCCCACCGGAACAGAGAGACACAAACGGAAAGTGGGTCACTAACACCAGCGCTTCACCGGGGGGCTCACTGATGATGTGACTGAGCGCGGTGACAAAACGTCTGAAAACGAACCCTCCAGCTCACCGAGCAAACCGACACCCTGTTCCCTGGATTTCAGGACAGACAGTGCAGCAATTACACCACCCTGGGGTGTCTGCTCCTGTGGTATGAGGGTCTGAACCCCTTCGAGAGTGAAGGGGTGTGGGTCTTCCACTCCCCTCCCCGACACGATGGACAGAATGGCCGTCGCTCTGAGGTTAATTCCGGATCCAGGGCTCAAAGTTAGACAAGGCGGACTCTGATAGGATGGTGCGAGGTGACCCCCTCGTAGCCCAACTACCCCACCCTTCGCGTGAGGCGTGATGACCCTTGGGGGAGACTCAACCACCCCCTCATCTCTGACAAGAGGGAGGGGGAGAGAGAGAGAGAAAGAGAGAGAGAGAGACCAAACAGGCTGCCTTCATATTCGTAACACTGTGTGCAATTCTGGTCTCCCTGCTCCAGGGAGGATGTTGTGAAACCTGAAAGGGTTCAGAAAAGATTTACAAGGATGTTGTCAGGGTTGGAGGGTCTGAGCTACAGGGGGGGTCAGTGCTGAGGGAGTACCGCACTGTTGGAGGGTCAGTGCTGAGGGAGTGGGCACTGTCGGAGGGTCAGTGCTGAGGGAGTGGGCACTGTCGGAGGGTCAGCTCCCCCAATGCCGTGGAGCTTGCTGCAATTATCCAAATCTGACCGCAGGATCTATTCACATTCTTCTCCATTCCAGTGGGATCTTGCTGTGCGCACAGTGCCTGCCTCGATCCCTCACGACCCATGGCCCGTGAAGGTACTGGCGCTGAGGGGCCTCCATTCCAGAGCGAGGGAGAGGG
>NW_025174778.1:0-1935 GCF_004010195.1 Chiloscyllium plagiosum | reverse complement strand
ACTCGTTACGCTAACAATATAGATGAGGGAATCGAAAGCACTCTGGTTAAGTTTGCAGATGATGAAAAGGTAGGCAAATGGACAGGTCGTGTTTAGGAGGTGGAGAGGCTGAAGAAGGATTTCAACATGTAAAGAGATTGGCAAATGCATTCCAGTGTTGGAAAGTGTGAAGTCGTGAACTTTGGCACAAAGTATAGAGGCATGGTCTATTTTCTAAATTGGGAGAAAGTCCAGAAATCTGAAGTGCAAATGGACTTGGGAGTTCTAGTGCAGGGTTCTCTCAAGGTAAGCTTCCAGATTGAGGCAGTTGTTAGGAGGGCATTTGCATTTATTATTGATGACATTTATTACGAGAGGAATTGATTATAAAACGAGTTGCATATGGCTCTGGTGAGACCACATTTGGTGTATTGTGCGTAATTTTGAGCCCTGATCTCAGGAAGGATGCACTGGCCCTGGAGTGTGCTCACATGATCTTCATGAGAATAGTGGTAGGAATGAAGAGCTTATCATACGAGGCATGTTTGAGGAGTCTGGGTCTATATTCAATAAAGTTTATAAGAATGAAAGGAATTGTAATGGAAGCATGCAAAATACTGACCTGGATAGAGTATACGTTGATAGATGTTTCCATTGGACGAGGACACGAGAGCACAGCCTTAGATGAAAGGGAACACCCTTTTGAACAGTGATAAGGAGAAATGTCTTTAACCAGACAATGGACATTTTTTGAAATTTATTGCCACAGAAGGCAGTGGGGCCAGGTCATTCATAATATTTGAGAAGGAGGTAGATACGTATTGATTATCCAAGGGATCAATAGTTACAAAACAGAAGGTCGGAAAATAGGTCACAGAGAACTGTCAGCGATGATTGAATGTTGGTGCAGACTCGTTGGGCTAACTGGCCTAATGTCTGCTTCTATGTCTTATAGACATATGGTTTAAACCTCAAGGACGCACCTTGCATCTATGAGAAGATGGATTCATATCCTTCATGAATGTCAGTAGCTGGATGGAATAGTTAACTGTTTTAGAATGAAGGTATTGTGGCAGCTGTCAGGGTTGTGGATAATATGATATTCAGTACAGGATCACACACCCACTGCACTGTATTAATGTGGAGAGAGTTTATTCAAAACCTTGACGTCTCTGTCTCTGTCAATCACCGTGAAGAGTGCGGGTTGGGTTGGGAGGGCGTAACGTCCTCCCAGGCACTTACACTATCCAGCATCATGCATCCTGAGTGAAATAATAGTCATTGAAACTGCGACCTTGTCATTGTCTGTTTAGAATTTAAGGAGTGATTGTCGATCCCACTCAGTGTTCAACGCAATCAACTCGTATTCTCTCACAGCGCTCCAGATCAACATTCACTCACTCCTCGTGGTGCTATCATCACAGAGATTAATCTGGTGGAACTCCTGTTCATTCTCCTGAGGTAAGGAGCTCACAACATATGAAGGAGAGAAAATCTGCTCACAATGCTCCAAATAGTGCCTCAAGAACACTCTCAGGTTTGATCGCAATAATTCATTTCCCTCACTTAGCTGGCTCCATTTCTTTTTTGTGAAATAGGAAACTATTAATTTACGATGCACTGTCACTGATTAAAAATTTAAAACATCCTTACATCTGTAGGTCAGCATCAACAAAGCCAGCACTGGAGGTGCCTATCGAGATGGACATTACTCTCAGCGAGAGACTCAATCACAAAGAATCAATCTAAAACACTGAATGGCCACCTACCTGAATGGAAATCAGCTGCAGGAATTTAGGAGAGAGGCAGATGAAGGGAGGTATCTTTCCTTTGATCTGCCCTCACGGGATGTTTGCAGACCTGATCAGGCCAGCAGCGTATGCCTTACTTGAACTGAGTGTTCAGTTGCTCCACAGGACAGTCAATAGTAAAACACTGCAGTTACACAGAGACCTG
>NW_025174777.1:1529-1935 GCF_004010195.1 Chiloscyllium plagiosum | reverse complement strand
GGGGTCAGGGTGTCTGTGATGTAGTGAGTGTGAAGGATCGGGGTGACTGTGATGGAGAGAGTGTGAGGGGTCAGGGTGCAGGGTTGAAGTGAGAGTAAGTGGGTCAGGGTGACGGTGATGGAGTGAATGTGAGGGATCAGAGTGACTGTAATGGAGAAAGTGTGAGGGGGTCAGGGTGACGGTGATGGAGTGAATGTGAGTTGGTCAGGGTGAGAGTGACAGAGTTAGTGTGAGTGGATCAGGGTGACGGTGATGGAGTGAGAATGAGGAGGTCAGGATGACGGTGATGGAGTGAGTGTTAGTGTGTCAGTGTGACGGTGATGGAGTGAGTGTGACGGGGTCAGGGTGACCATGATGGAGTGAGTGTGAGTGGGTCATGTTGACGGTGATGGAGTGAGTGTGAGGG
>NW_025174777.1:0-1269 GCF_004010195.1 Chiloscyllium plagiosum | reverse complement strand
GGTGATGGAGTGAGTGTGAGGTGGTCAGGTTAACAATGATAGAGAGAGTGTGAGGATGACGGTGATGGAGTGAGTATGAGGGGGCCAGGGTGTCTGTGATGTAGTGAGTGTGAGGGATCGGGGTGACTGTGATGGAGAAAGTGTGAGGGGGTCAGGGTGCAGTGCTGGAGTGAGAGTAAGTGGGTCAGGGTGACGGTGATGGAGTGAATGTGAGGGATCAGTGTGACTGTAATGGAGAAAGTGTGAGGGGGTCAGGGTGACGGTGATGGAGTGAACGTGAGTTGGTCAGGGTGAGAGTGATAGAGTTAGTGTGAGTGGATCAGGGTGACTGTGATGGAGTGAGAATGAGGAGGTCAGGATGACGGTGATGGAGTGAGTGTTAGTGTGTCAGTGTGATGGTAATTGAGTGAGTGTGAGGGGGTCAGGGTGACCATGATGGAGTGAGTGTGAGTGTGTCAGGGTGACGGTGATTGAGTGAGTGTGAGGGGTTCAGGGGTGAGTGTGACGGGGTCAGGGTGACCATGATGGAGTGAGTGTGAGTGGGTCATGTTGACGGTGATGGAGTGAGTGTGAGGGATTCAGGGTGATGGTGACGGAGTGAGTGTGAGGGGGTGAGGGAGACAGTGATGGAGTGAGAGTGAAGGTGTCAGGGTGACGGTGATGGAGTTACTTTGAGCTTGTCTGGGAGACGGAGATGGATGGAGTGCGAGGAGTTCAGGGTAACGTTGTTGGAGTGAATGTGAGGAGGTTAGTGTGACTGTGATAGAGTGAGTGTGAGGTTGTTAGGGAGACGGTGATGGAGGGAGTGCAAGGAGGTCAGGGTGAAGGTGTCGGAGTGAGTGTGAGGAGATCAGTGAGACGGCGATGGAGTGAGTGTGAGTGCGTCATGGTGACTGTGATTGAGTGAGTGTGAGTGGGTCTGGGTGATGGTGATGGAGTGTGTGAGGGAGTCAGGGTGACAGTGATTGAGTAAGTGTTAGGGAGTCAGGACGACGGTGCTGGAGTGAGTGTGAGGTGATGGAGAGAGTGCGAGGGTGTCAGGGTGAATGTGATGGAGTGAATGTGAGGGGGCAGGTTGACGGTGATGGAGTGAGTGGGAGGGCGCCAGGGAGACAATGATGGAGTGATATTGAGGGGGTTAGGGTGACAGTGATGGAGTGAGAGTGAGGGGGTCAAGGTGACGTTGATGGAGTGAGAATGAGGGTGTCAAGGTGAAGGTGATGGAGTGAGAGTGAGGAGGTCAAGGTAACGGTGATGGAGTTAGTGTGA
>NW_025174776.1:0-1935 GCF_004010195.1 Chiloscyllium plagiosum | reverse complement strand
ATAATAACCTGCCTGGATAATCAACAGTACGCTTATATCCGATATGATACTGTCATCCAAGGCCAAGAAAGATACAAAAGACCATCGGATAAACTCCTGTCCATTGTTACAGCATTGTAGTCTACTGTTCTCAGATTCTGATCCATTTTTGGAACATTCCAGACGATTCTCAGATGTGTATCTCTCCTCTTCCGGTCTCTGCAGCTGTTGATCCCTGTTAATGTGGAGGCGAAGCATCTGCTGCTACAATGGGACAAAACATTGCAAGAAGCCCCTTACTAATAGAAGAGGAAACCATTCAGTGACACAACTAGAATCCATGGAGACTGTCATCAATGACAGTCACTGAACAAACAGATCCAGTTAACTCCTTTCAGTGTGGTTCCTTCATGTCACAATAACAACTGGACAGAATTGAATGTTCGTATCACTTGGATATTGGTCACGTCTCCCATCACCCATTGCTCTCGTGAAGTTAGTTGTGAGTGAGAATGATGGATGTTTTCTTTTCGCAGGCAAGATTATTCTGCTGTGTTGTCTGGTTGCAATTTTGTAACCGCCTGAACCTCCTACCACCACCACCCCCAGAAAACGCAATCTAGATGTAGTTACCATGCTGATCCTTCCTCGACTAGAACAGGTGCCAACCTATAGATTTACAGTGGACATATTTGCCTTGACCATACACAGGAAGTATGGATCTGTCTGGACTTTCCTCTCATTGCTCTAATAAGGCAATTTTGTTTCTTCAACACACAATGTGCGTCAGCACTGTTTTATATAAAATCACAAACACTTGAATGCACTTTATTGGCTTCAAAGGAATAGGACTCACATTTTCCGACTTCAGTCCAAAGCTAAATATGACATTTTCTCACAAAGCCAGTCCCTTTACAATGTCATGTAGTCCTTGATTTTTTTTTGTCAGAGAGGGTCTAAACGAACCAAGATTCCAATATGTTTGAATTTAGAAATGTTCATTGGGTCATTTTTATTTATACCTGGCAGGTAATGCCTCAGACAGTAGGCTTTCAAGTCTTAAAAAATGTATTTTTTATAATCAAGAGGATGTAGTCAGCTCTCTAGCTCGGCAGATTGGTTCAGTTTGGGGGTTAGTTGAGTCAGGGTTACTTATGAAACTGGATGCTCTCCCTCTTCTTCTACCCTTCTGACCGCATAACCTGTAGGTTTTTTGTATCAGATTTACTCCGTGTGCTAAGGAGTTTGTTTATTGGGATTTTGCAAGCATTTGGAACATCATCCTTAAGTCGGGATACCCTGTCGAGTTTGGATAGGTCAAGTTATTCATGTATTCCATTTTCGTTCCTTGTGTTTCATTCGGTAATTTGGTAAATACATTCTGTTTGTTTAAAACTCAGCATTCTGACCAGTTAATTCACTCCGGGAATATCTATGATACACTGAACTTCAACAAATAGCAAAATTACTGTCTGGCTACATGCTTAAAATGTTTTGGGTGGCCAGGTCTGGTCCATAACAGATTGGGGGGCATTTGTGGGATTTAGTCGGCGAGTGGCAGGTGTTAGTGTCTCTTACTTCGGGTATTGATTTGGTCGAGTAAACAGAGCTGCGGATAACAATGGCTCTTGCAGTCACCAAGTATGTTTTGGAGGCGGAAGAATTAACTTTGGGTTTTTTACAAAATGCACATGAAGTCCAAGCTGCAGGAATTAGTGGACGAGCTAAAGTTGGAGCTACCTCCTAACGTGAGGGAAGTTGAGATGCTTGCAGCAGTGGCTCACCATTCCAATTTGCTGGAAACTCCAGCAGAATCTGTAGACATGACTAAACTTCAATCGCAAATGAAGCAGTTTGCGTAATGAATAATATCAGAAGAGAAAGAAAGAGAATGAATAGGTTTAGCAGAGGAATGAAAAAGAAAACAAATAAATTTAGCAGGAAAAAAGGAAAAGA